>NC_057805.1:376526158-376551691 GCF_018294505.1 Triticum aestivum
GCTATGGACCTAGTGCATCATCATAACTGAGGTCTTGCATTTCCCTACAAGTAATTGGATCTCATATGGACATGTTTAGTGAAGTAGAATGGAAAAAGTCGAATGCAACTACACAAGAACTAGTCTGTGACTGTCGTTCGGAATCAGTTTTGCGCAGTGTTAACTGAAACATGGAGATCTGACTCATACGGATTCCGTTTTGGCTCCACAAGTATTCAAAACATTTGTGACGACTAGATGCTTCAAAGGATTCTTTCATAGGGAACTTTTGGAGAACTGTTCTTAAGGAGTTCGTTCAGAAACTTGTATAGAAACTTTCTTAATGAGCACTCGACAAACGCATTCGAGAACATACACAAAGTCCCAGCTATAGACCTAGTGCATCATCATAACTGACGTCTATTGCATTTCCCTACAAGTAATTTGATCTCATATGGAGATGTTTAGTGAAGTAGAATGGAAAAATTCGAATGCAACTACCCAAGAACTAGTCTGTAACTGTCGTTCGGAATCAGTTTTGCGCAGTGTTAACTGAAACATGGATATGTGACTCATACGGAGTCCGTTTTGGCTCCATAAGAAGACAAAACGTTTGTGACGACTAGATGCTTCAAAGGATTCTTTCATAGGCAACTTTTGGAGAACTTTTCTTAAGGAGTTCGTTCAGAAACTTGTATAGAAACTTTCTTAATTAGCACTCGACAAACGCATTCAAGAACATACACAAAGTACCAGCTATGGACCTAGTGCATCATCATAACTGAGGTCTATTGCATTTCCCTAAAAGTAATTGGATCTCATATGGAGATGTTTAGTGAAGTAGAATGGAAAAAATCGAATGCAACTACACAAGAACTAGTCTGTAACTGTCGTTCGGAATCAGATTTGCGCAGTGTTTACTGAAACATGGATATCTGACTCATACGGAGTCCGTTTTGGCTCCACAAGTAGGCAAAATGTTTGTGACGACTAGATGCTTCAAAGGATTCTTTCATAGGCAAATTTTGGAGAGCCTTTGTTAAGGAGTTCGTTCAGAAACTTGTATAGAAACTTTCTTAACGAGCACTCGACAAACGCATTTCGAGAACATACACAAAGTCCCAGCTATGGACCTAGTGCATCATCATAACTGAGGTCTCTTGCATTTCCCTACAAGTAATTGGATCTCATATGGAGATCTTTAGTGAAGTAGAATGCAAAAATTCGAATGCAACTACACAAGAACTAGTCTGTAACTTTCGTTCGGAATCAGTTTTGCGTAGTGTTAACTGAAACATGGATATCTGACTCATACGGAGTCCGTTTTGGCTCCACAAGTAGTCAAAACATTTGTGACGACCACATGCTTCAAAGTATTCTTTCAGAGGGAATTTTTGGAGAACTTTTCTTCAGGAGTTCATTGAGAAACTTGTATAGAAACTTTCTTAATGAACACTCGACAAACGCATTTCGAGAACATACACAAAGTCCCAGCTATGGACCTAGTGCATCATCATAACTGAGGTCTCTTGCTTTTCCCTACAAGTAATTGGATCTCATATGGACATGTTTAGTGAAGTAGAATGGAAAAAGTCGAATGCAACTACACAAGAACTAGTCTGTGACTCTCGTTCGGAATCAGTTTTGCGCAGTGTTAACTGAAACATGGATATCTGACTCATACGGAGTCCGTTTTGGCTCCACAAGTAGGAAAAACGTCTGTGATGACCAGATGCTTCAAAGGATTATTTCATAAGGAACTTTTGGAGAACTTTTCTTCAGGAGTTCATTCAGAAACTTGTATAGAAACTTTCTTAATGAACACTCGACAAACGCATTTCGAGAACATAAACAAAGTCCCAGCTATGGACCTAGTGCATCATCATAACTGAGGTCTCTTGCGTTTCCCTACAAGTAATTGGATCTCATATGGAGATGTTTAGTGAAGTAGAATGGAAAAAGTCGAATGCAACTACACAAGAACTAGTCTGTAACTGTCGTTCGGAATCAGGTTTGCGCAGTGTTAACTGAAACATTGAAATCTGACTCATACGGAGTCTGTTTTGGCTCCACAAGTACACAAGACGTTTGTGACGACTAGATGCTTCAAAGGATTCTTTCATAGGAAACTTTTGGAGAACTTTTCTTAAGGAGTTCGTTCAGAAACTTCTATAGAAACTTTCTTAATGAGCACTCGGCAAACGCATTTCGAGAACATAAACAAAGTCCCAGCTATGGACCTAGTGCATCATCATAACTGAGGTCTCTTACGTTTCCCTACAAGTAATTGGATCACATATGGAGATGTTTAGTGAAGTAGAATGGAAAAAGTCGAATGCAACTACACAAGAACTAGTATGTAACTGTCGTTCGGAATCAGTTTTGCGCAGTGTTAACTGAAACATGGACATCTGACTCATACGGAGTCCATTTTGGCTCCACAAGTAGTCAAAACATTTGTGACGACTAGATGCTTCAAAGGATTCTTTCATAGGGAACTTTTCAAGAACTTTTCTTAAGGAGTTCATTCAGAAACTTGTATAGAAACTTTCTTGATGAGCACTCGACAAACGCATTTCGGGAACATACACAAAGTTCCAGCTATGGACCTACTGCATCATCATAACTTAGGTCTCTTGCATTTCCCTACAAGTAATTGGATCAAACATCGAGATGTTTAGTGAAGTAGAATGGAAAAAATTGAATGCAACAACACAATAACTAGTCTGTAACTGTCGTTCGGAATCAGTTTTGCGCAGTGTTAACTGAAACATGGATATCTGACTCCTACGGAGTCCGTTTTGGCTCCACAAGTAGGAAAAACGTTTGTGACGACCAGATACTTCAAAGGATTCTTACATAGCAAACTTTCGGAGAACTTTTCTTAAGGATTTCGTTCAGAAACTTGTATAGAAACTTTCTTAATGAGCACTCGACAAACGCATTTCGAGAACTTACACAAAGTCCCAGCTATGGACCTAGTGCATCATCATAACTGAGGCCTCTTGCATTTCCCTAAAAGTAATTGGATCTCATATGGAGATGTTTAGTGAAGTAGAATGGAAAAATTGAATGCAACTACACAAGAACTAATCTGTAACTGTTGTTCAAAATCAATTTTGTGCAGTGTTAACTGAAACATGGATATCTAACTCATACGGAGTCCGTTTTGGCTCCACAATTAGTCAAAACATTTGTGACGACTAGATGCTTCATAGGATTGTTTCATAGGGAACTTTTGGAGAACTTTTCTTCAGGAGTTCATTCAGAAACTTGTATAGAAACATTCTTAATGAACACTCGACAAACGCATTTCGAGAACATAAAGAAAGTCCCAGCTATGGACCTAGTGCATCATCATAACTGAGGTCTCTTGCATTTCCCTACAAGTAATTGGATCTCATATGGAGATGTTTAGTGAAGTAGAATGGAAAAAGTCGAATGCAACTACACAAGAACTAGTCTGTAACTGTCGTTCGGAATCAGGTTTGCGCAGTGTTAACTGAAACATGGAAATCTGACTCATACGGAGTCCGTTTTGGCTCCACAAGTAGACAAGACGTTTGTGACGACTAGATGCTTCAAAGGATTCTTTCATAGGAAACTTCTGGAGAACTTTTCTTAAGGAGTTCGTTCAGAAACTTCTATAGAAACTTTCTTAATGAGCACTCGACAAACTTATTTCGAGAACATACACAAAGTCCCAGCTATGGACCTAGTGTATCATCATAACTGAGGTCTCTTGCATTCCCTACAAGTATATAGATCTCACATGGAGATGTTTAGTGAAGTAGAATGGAAAAAATCAAATGCAACTACACAAGAACTAGTCTGTAACTGTCGTTCGGAATCAGTTTTGCGCAGTGTTAACTGAAACATGGATAGCTGACTCATACGGAGTCCGTTTTGGCTCTACAAGTAGTGAAAACATTTCTGAAAACCAGATGCTTCCAAGGATTCTTTCATAGGGAACATTTGGAAAACTTTTCTTAATGAGTTCGTTCAGAAACTTGTACATAAACTTTCTTAATGAGCACTCAACAAACGCATTTCGATAACATACACAAAGTCCCAGCTATGGACCTAGTGCTTCATCATAACTGAGGTCTCTTGCATTTGCCTACAAGTAATTGGATCTCATATGAAGATCTTTAGTGAAGTAGAATGGAAAAAATCGAATGCAACGACACAAGAACTAGTCTGTAATTGTCGTTCGGAATCAGTTTTGCGCAGTGTTAACTGAAACAGGGATATCTGACTCATACGGAGTCCGTTTTGGCTCCACAAGTAGGAAAAACATCTGTGACGACCAGATGCTTCAAAGGATTGTTTCATAGGGAACTTTCGGAGAACTTTTCTTCAGGAGTTCGTTCAGAAACTTGTATAGAAACTTTCTTAATGAGCACTCGACAAACGCATTTCGAGAACATACACAAAGTCCCAGCTATGGACCTAGTGCATCATCATAACTGAGGTCTTGCATTTCCCTACAAGTAATTGGATCTCATATGGACATGTTTAGTGAAGTAGAATGGAAAAAGTCGAATGCAACTACACAAGAACTAGTCTGTGACTGTCGTTCGGAATCAGTTTTGCGCAGTGTTAACTGAAACATGGATATCTGACTCATACGGATTCCGTTTTGGCTCCACAAGTATTCAAAACATTTGTGACGACTAGATGCTTCAAAGGATTCTTTCATAGGGAACTTTTGGAGAACTGTTCTTAAGGAGTTCGTTCAGAAACTTGTATAGAAACTTTCTTAATGAGCACTCGACAAACGCATTCGAGAACATACACAAAGTCCCAGCTATGGACCTAGTGCATCATCATAACTGACGTCTATTGCATTTCCCTACAAGTAATTTGATCTCATATGGAGATGTTTAGTGAAGTAGAATGGAAAAATTCGAATGCAACTACCCAAGAACTAGTCTGTAACTGTCGTTCGGAATCAGTTTTGCGCAGTGTTAACTGAAACATGGATATGTGACTCATACGGAGTCCGTTTTGGCTCCATAAGAAGATAAAACGTTTGTGACGACTAGATGCTTCAAAGGATTGTTTCATAGGCAACTTTTGGAGAAGTTTTCTTAAGGAGTTCGTTCAGAAACTTGTATAGAAACTTTCTTAATTAGCACTCGACAAACGCATTCAAGAACATACACAAAGTACCAGCTATGGACCTAGTGCATCATCATAACTGAGGTCTATTGCATTTCCCTAAAAGTAATTGGATCTCATATGGAGATTTTTAGTGAAGTAGAATGGAAAAAATCGAATGCAACTACACAAGAACTAGTCTGTAACTGTCGTTCGGAATCAGATTTGCGCAGTGTTTACTGAAACATGGATATCTGACTCATACGGAGTCCGTTTTGGCTCCACAAGTAGGCAAAATGTTTGTGACGACTAGATGCTTCAAAGGATTCTTTCATAGGCAAATTTTGGAGAGCCTTTCTTAAGGAGTTCGTTCAGAAACTTGTATAGAAACTTTCTTAACGAGCACTCGACAAACGCATTTCGAGAACATACACAAAGTCCCAGCTATGGACCTAGTGCATCATCATAACTGAGGTCTCTTGCATTTCCTTACAAGTAATTGGATCTCATATGGAGATCTTTAGTGAAGTAGAATGCAAAAAATCGAATGCAACTACACAAGAACTAGTCTGTAACTTTCGTTCGGAATCAGTTTTGCGCAGTGTTAACTGAAACATCGATATCTGACTCATACGGAGTCCGTTTTGGCTCCACAAGTAGTCAAAACATTTGTGACGACCACATGCTTCAAAGTATTCTTTCAGAGGGAATTTTTGGAGAACTTTTCTTCAGGAGTTCATTGAGAAACTTGTATAGAAACTTTCTTAATGAACACTCGACAAACGCATTTCGAGAACATACACAAAGTCCCAGCTATGGACCTAGTGCATCATCATAACTGAGGTCTCTTGCATTTCCCTACAAGTAATTGGATCTCATATGGACATGTTTAGTGAAGTAGAATGGAAAAAGTCGAATGCAACTACACAAGAACTAGTCTGTGACTCTCGTTCGGAATCAGTTTTGCGCAGTGTTAACTTAAACATGGATATCTGACTCATACGGAGTCCGTTTTGGCTCCACAAGTAGGAAAAACGTCTGTGATGACCAGATGCTTCAAAGGATTATTTCATAAGGAACTTTTGGAGAACTTTTCTTCAGGAGTTCATTCAGAAACTTGTATAGAAACTTTCTTAATGAACACTCGACAAACGCATTTCGAGAACATAAACAAAGTCCCAGCTATGGACCTAGTGCATCATCATAACTGAGGTCTCTTGCGTTTCCCTACAAGTAATTGGATCTCATATGGAGATGTTTAGTGAAGTAGAATGGAAAAAATCGAATGCAACTACACAAGAACTAGTCTGTAATTGTCGTTCGGAATCAGTTTTGCGCAGTGTTAACTGAAACATGGATATCTGACACATACGGACTCTGTTTTGGCTCCACAAGTAGTCAAAACATTTGTGACGACCAGATGATTCAAAGGAATATTTCATAGGGAACTTTTGGAGAAGTTTTATTAAGGATTTCATTCAGAAACTTGTATAGAAACTTTCTTAATGAGCACTCGACAAACGCATTTCGAGAACATACACAAAGTCCCAGCTATGGACCTAGTGCATCATCCTAACTAAGGTCTCTTGCATTTCCCTACAAGTAATTGGATCTCATATGGAGATGTTTAGTGAAGTGGGATGGAAAAATCGAATGCAACAACACAAGAACCAGTCTGTAACTGTCATTCGGAATCAGTTTTGCGTAGTGTTAACTGAAACATGGATATCTGACTCATACGGAGTCCGTTTTGGCTCCACAAGTAGGCAAAATGTTTGTGACGACCAGATGCTTCAAAGGATTCTTTCATAGGGAACTTTTGGAGAACTTTTATTAAGGATTTCGTTCAGAAACTTGTATAGAAACTTTCTAAATGAGCACTCGACAATCGCATTTCGAGAACATACACAAAGTCCCAGCTATGGACCAGGTGCATCATCATAACTGAGGTCTCTTGCATTTACCTACAAGTAATTGGATCTCATATGGAGATGTTTAGTGTAGTAGAATGGAAAAAATCGAATGCAACTACACAAGAAATAGTATGTAACTGTCGTTCGGAACCAGTTTTGCGCAGTGTTAACTTAAACATGGGTATCTGACTGATACGGAGTTTGTTTTGGCTCCACAAGCGTTTGTGGTGACCAGATGCTTCAAAGGATTTTTTCATAGGGAACTTCTGGAGAACTTTTCTTCAGGAGTTCATTCAGAAACTTGTATAGAAACTTTCTTAATGAGCACTCGATAAACGCATTTCGAGAACATACACAAAGTCCCAGCTATGGACCTAGTGCATCATCATAACTGAGGTCTCTTGCATTTCCCTACAAGTAATTGGATCTCATATGGAGATGTTTAGTGAACTAGAATGGAAAAAGTCGAATGCAACTACACAAGAACTAGTCTGTAACTGTCGTTCGGAATCAGTTTTGCGCAGTGTTAACTAAAACATGGATATCTGACTCATACGGAGTCCGTTTTGGCTCCACAAGTAGTCAAAACATTTGTGACTACTAGATGCTTCAAAGGATTCTCTCATAGGGAACTTTTGGAGAACTGTTCTTAAGGAGTTCGTTCAGAAACTTGTATAGAAACTTTCTTAATGAGCACTCGACAAACGCATTTTGAGAACATGCACAAAGTCCCAGCTATGGACCTACTGCATCATCATAAATGAGGTCTCTTGCATTTCCCTACAAGTAATTGGATCTCACATGGAGATGTTTAGTGAAGTAGAATGGAAAAAATTGAATGCAACTACACAAGAACTAGTCTGTAACTGTCGTTCGGAATCAGTTTTGCGCAGTGTTAACTGAAACATGGATATCTGACTCATACGGAGTCCAATTTGGCTCTGCAAGTAGTCAAAACAATTGTGACGACCAGATGCTTCAAAGGATTCTTTCATAGGGAACTTTTGGAGAACTTTTCTTCAGGAGTTCATTCAGAAACTTGTATAGAAACTTTCTTAATGAGCACTCGACAAACGCATTTCGAGAACATACACAAAGTCCCGCCTATGGACCTAGTGCATCATCATAACTGAGGTCTCTTGCATTTCCCTACAAGTAATTGGATCTCATATGGAGATGTTTAGTGAACTAGAATGGAAAAAGTCGAATGCAACTACACAAGAACTAGTCTGTAACTGTCGTTCGGAATCAGTTTTGCTTAGTGTTAACTGAAACATGGATATCTGACTCATACGGAGTCCAATTTGGCTCTACAAGTAGTCAAAACGATTGTGACGACCAGATGCTTCAAAGTATTCTTTCATAGGGAACTTTTGGAGAACTTTTCTTAATGAGTTCCTTCAGAAACTTGTACAGAAACTTTCTTAATGAGCACTCGACAAACGCATTTCGAGAACATACACAAAGTCCCAGCTATGGACCTAGTGCATCATCATAACTGAGGTCTCTTGCATTTCCTTACAAGTAATTGGATCTCATACGGAGATGTTTAGTGAAGTAGAATGGAAAAAATCGGATGCAACTACACAAGAACTAGTCTGTAACTGTCATTCGGAATGAGTTTTGCGCAATGTTAACTGAAACATGGATATCTGACTCATACGGAGTCCATTTTGGCTCCACAAGTAGGCAAAACTTTTGTGACGACCAGATGCTTCAAAGGATTCTTTCATAGGGAAGTTTTGGAGAACTTTTCTTAAGAATTTCGTTCAGAAACTTGTATAGAAACTTTCTTAATGAGCACTCGACAAACGCATTTTGAGAACATACACAAAGTCCCAGCTATGGACCAAGTGCATCATCATAAATGAGGTCTCTTGCATTTCCCTACAAGTAATTGGATCTCATATGGAGATGTTTAGTGAAGTAGAATGGAAAAAATCGAATGCAACTACACAAGAACTAGTCTGTAACTGTCGTTCGGAATCAGTTTTGCGTAGTGTTAACTTAAACATGTATATCTGACTGATACGGAGTTTGTTTTGGCTCCACAAGTAGTCAAAACGTCTGTGATGACCAGATGCTTCAAAGGATTCTTTCATGGGGAACTGCTGGAGAACTTTTCTTCAGGAGTTCATTCAGAAACTTGTATAGAAACTTTCTTAATGAACACTCGACAAACGCATTTCGAGAACATACACAAAGTCCCAGCTATGGACCTAGTGCATCATCATAACTGAGGTCTCTTGCATTTCCCTACAAGTAATTGGATCACATATGGAGATGTTTAGTGAAGTAGAATGGAAAAAGTCGAATGCAACTACACAAGAACTAGTATGTAACTGTCGTTCGGAATCAGTTTTGCGCAGTGTTAACTGAAACATGGACATCTGACTCATACGGAGTCCATTTTGGCTCCACAAGTAGTCAAAACATTTGTGACGACTAGATGCTTCAAAGGATTCTTTCATAGGGAACTTTTCAAGAACTTTTCTTAAGGAGTTCATTCAGAAACTTGTATAGAAACTTTCTTGATGAGCACTCGACAAACGCATTTCGGGAACATACACAAAGTTCCAGCTATGGACCTACTGCATCATCATAACTTAGGTCTCTTGCATTTCCCTACAAGTAATTGGATCAAACATCGAGATGTTTAGTGAAGTAGAATGGAAAAAATTGAATGCAACAACACAATAACTAGTCTGTAACTGTCGTTCGGAATCAGTTTTGCGCAGTGTTAACTGAAACATGGATATCTGACTCCTACGGAGTCCGTTTTGGCTCCACAAGTAGGAAAAACGTTTGTGACGACCAGATACTTCAAAGGATTCTTACATAGCAAACTTTCGGAGAACTTTTCTTAAGGGTTTCGTTCAGAAACTTGTATAGAAACTTTCTTAATGAGCACTCGACAAACGCATTTCGAGAACTTACACAAAGTCCCAGCTATGGACCTAGTGCATCATCATAACTGAGGCCTCTTGCATTTCCCTAAAAGTAATTGGATCTCATATGGAGATGTTTAGTGAAGTAGAATGGAAAAATTGAATGCAACTACACAAGAACTAATCTGTAACTGTTGTTCAAAATCAATTTTGTGCAGTGTTAACTGAAACATGGATATCTAACTCATACGGAGTCCGTTTTGGCTCCACAATTAGTCAAAACATTTGTGACGACTAGATGCTTCAAAGGATTGTTTCATAGGGAACTTTTGGAGAACTTTTCTTCAGGAGTTCATTCAGAAACATGTATAGAAACATTCTTAATGAACACTCGACAAACGCATTTCGAGAACATAAAGAAAGTCCCGGCTATGGACCTAGTGCATCATCATAACTGAGGTCTCTTGCATTTCCCTACAAGTAATTGGATCTCATATGGAGATGTTTAGTGAAGTAGAATGGAAAAAGTCGAATGCAACTACACAAGAAGTAGTCTGTAACTGTCGTTCGGAATCAGGTTTGCGCAGTGTTAACTGAAACATGGAAATCTGACTCATACGGAGTCCGTTTTGGCTCCACAAGTAGACAAGACGTTTGTGACGACTAGATGCTTCAAAGGATTCTTTCATAGGAAACTTCTGGAGAACTTTTCTTAAGGAGTTCGTTCAGAAACTTCTATAGAAACTTTCTTAATGAGCACTCGACAAACGCATTTTGAGAACATGCACAAAGTCCCAGCTATGGACCTAGTGCATCATCATAACTGAGGTCTCTTGCATTCCCTACAAGTATATAGATCTCACATGGAGATGTTTAGTGAAGTAGAATGGAAAAAATCAAATGCAACTACACAAGAACTAGTCTGTAACTGTCGTTCGAAATCAGTTTTGCGCAGTGTTAACTGAAACATGGATAGCTGACTCATACGGAGTCCGTTTTGGCTCTACAAGTAGTGAAAACATTTCTGAAAACCAGATGCTTCCAAGGATTCTTTCATAGGGAACATTTGGAAAACTTTTCTTAATGAGTTCGTTCAGAAACTTGTACATAAACTTTCTTAATGAGCACTCAACAAACGCATTTCGAGAACATACACAAAGTCCCAGCTATGGACCTAGTGCTTCATCATAACTGAGGTCTCTTGCATTTGCCTACAAGTAATTGGATCTCATATGAAGATCTTTAGTGAAGTAGAATGGAAAAAATCGAATGCAACGACACAAGAACTAGTCTGTAATTGTCGTTCGGAATCAGTTTTGCGCAGTGTTAACTGAAACAGGGATATCTGACTCATACGGAGTCCGTTTTGGCTCCACAAGTAGGAAAAACATCTGTGACGACCAGATGCTTCAAAGGATTGTTTCATAGGGAACTTTTGGAGAACTTTTCTTCAGGAGTTCGTTCAGAAACTTGTATAGAAACTTTCTTAATGAGCACTCGACAAACGCATTTCGAGAACATACACAAAGTCCCAGCTATGGACCTAGTGCATCATCATAACTGAGGTCTTGCATTTCCCTACAAGTAATTGGATCTCATATGGACATGTTTAGTGAAGTAGAATGGAAAAAGTCGAATGCAACTACACAAGAACTAGTCTGTGACTGTCGTTCGGAATCAGTTTTGCGCAGTGTTAACTGAAACATGGATATCTGACTCATACGGATTCCGTTTTGGCTCCAAAAGTATTCAAAACATTTGTGACGACTAGATGCTTCAAAGGATTCTTTCATAGGGAACTTTTGGAGAACTGTTCTTAAGGAGTTCGTTCAGAAACTTGTATAGAAACTTTCTTAATGAGCACTCGACAAACGCATTCGAGAACATACACAAAGTCCCAGCTATGGACCTAGTGCATCATCATAACTGACGTCTATTGCATTTCCCTACAAGTAATTTGATCTCATATGGAGATGTTTAGTGAAGTAGAATGGAAAAATTCGAATGCAACTACCCAAGAACTAGTCTGTAACTGTCGTTCGGAATCAGTTTTGCGCAGTGTTAACTGAAACATGGATATGTGACTCATAAGTAGTCCGTTTTGGCTCCATAAGAAGACAAAACGTTTGTGACGACTAGATGCTTCAAAGGATTCTTTCATAGGCAACTTTTGGAGAACTTTTCTTAAGGAGTTCGTTCAGAAACTTGTATAGAAACTTTCTTAATTAGCACTCGACAAACGCATTCAAGAACATACACAAAGTACCAGCTATGGACCTAGTGCATCATCATAACTGAGGTCTATTGCATTTCCCTAAAAGTAATTGGATCTCATATGGAGATGTTTAGTGAAGTAGAATGGAAAAAATCGAATGCAACTACACAAGAACTAGTCTGTAACTGTCGTTCGGAATCAGATTTGCGCAGTGTTTACTGAAACATGGATATCTGACTCATACGGAGTCCGTTTTGGCTCCACAAGTAGGCTAAATGTTTGTGACGACTAGATGCTTCAAAGGATTCTTTCATAGGCAAATTTTGGAGAGCCTTTCTTAAGGAGTTCGTTCAGAAACTTGTATAGAAACTTTCTTAACGAGCACTCGACAAACGCATTTCGAGAACATACACAAAGTCCCAGCTATGGACCTAGTGCATCATCATAACTGAGGTCTCTTGCATTTCCCTACAAGTAATTGGATCTCATATGGAGATCTTTAGTGAAGTAGAATGCAAAAAATCGAATGCAACTACACAAGAACTAGTCTGTAACTTTCGTTCGGAATCAGTTTTGCGCAGTGTTAACTGAAACATGGATATCTGACTCATACGGAGTCCGTTTTGGCTCCACAAGTAGTCAAAACATTTGTGACGACCACATGCTTCAAAGTATTCTTTCAGAGGGAATTTTTGGAGAACTTTTCTTCAGGAGTTCATTGAGAAACTTGTATAGAAACTTTCTTAATGAACACTCGACAAACGCATTTCGAGAACATACACAAAGTCCCAGCTATGGACCTAGTGCATCATCATAACTGAGGTCTCTTGCATTTCCCTACAAGTAATTGGATCTCATATGGACATGTTTAGTGAAGTAGAATGGAAAAAGTCGAATGCAACTACACAAGAACTAGTCTGTGACTCTGGTTCGGAATCAGTTTTGCGCAGTGTTAACTGAAACATGGATATCTGACTCATACGGAGTCCGTTTTGGCTCCACAAGTAGGAAAAACGTCTGTGATGACCAGATGCTTCAAAGGATTATTTCATAAGGAACTTTTGGAGAACTTTTCTTCAGGAGTTCATTCAGAAACTTGTATAGAAACTTTCTTAATGAACACTCGACAAACGCATTTCGAGAACATAAACAAAGTCCCAGCTATGGACCTAGTGCATCATCATAACTGAGGTCTCTTGCGTTTCCCTACAAGTAATTGGATCTCATATGGAGATGTTTAGTGAAGTAGAATGGAAAAAGTCGAATGCAACTACACAAGAACTAGTCTGTAACTGTCGTTCGGAATCAGGTTTGCGCAGTCTTAACTGAAAGATTGAAATCTGACTCATACGGAGTCTGTTTTGGCTCCACAAGTACACAAGACGTTTGTGACGACAAGATGCTTCAAAGGATTCTTTCATAGGAAACTTTTGGAGAACTTTTCTTAAGGAGTTCGTTCAGAAACTTCTATAGAAACTTTCTTAATGAGCACTCGACAAACTTATTTCGAGAACATACACAAAGTCCCAGCTATGGACCTAGTGCATCATCATAACTGAGGTCTCTTGCATTCCCTACAAGTATATGGATCTCACATGGAGATGTTTAGTGAAGTACAATGGAAAAAATCGAATGCAACTACACAAGAACTAGTCTGTAACTGTCGTTCGGAATCAGTTTTGCGCAGTGTTAACTGAAACATGGATAGCTGACTCATACGGAGTCCGTTTTGGCTCTACAAGTAGTCAAAACATTTGTGACAACCAGATGCTTCCAAGGATTCTTTCATAGGGAACATTTGGAAAACTTTTCTTAATTAGTTCGTTCAGAAACTTGTACATAAACTTTCTTAATGAGCACTCGACAAACGCATTTGGAGAACATCCACAAAGTCCCAGCTATGGACCTAGTGCTTCCTCATAACTGAGGTCTCTTGCATTTCCCTACAAGTAATTGGATCTCATATGAAGATCTTTAGTGAAGTAGAATGGAAAAAATCAAATGCAACGACACAAGAACTATTCTGTAATTGTCGTTCGGAATCAGTTTTGCGCAGTGTTAACTGAAACAGGGATATCTGACTCATACGGAGTCCGTTTTGGCTCTACAAGTAGGAAAAACATTTGTGACGACCAGATGCTTCAAAGGATTGTTTCATAGGGAACTTTTGGAGAACTTTTCTTCAGGAGTTCGTTCAGAAACATGTATAGAAACTTTCTTAATGAGCACTCGACAAACGCATTTCGAGAACATACACAAAATCCCAGCTATGGACCTAGTGCATCATCATAACTGAGGTCTCTTGCATTTCCCTACAAGTAATTGGATCTCATATGGACATGTTTAGTAAAGTAGAATGGAAAAAGTCGAATGCAACTACACAAAAACTAGTCTGTGACTGTCGTTCGGAATCAGTTTTGCGCAGTGTTAACTGAAACATGGATATCTGACTCATACGGATTCCGTTTTGGCTCCACAAGTAGTCAAAACGTTTGTGACGACTAGATGCTTCAAAGGATTCTTTCATAGGGAACTTTTGGAGAACTGTTCTTAAGGAGTTCGTTCAGAAAGTTGTATAGAAACTTTCTTAATGAGCACTCGACAAACGCATTCGAGAACATACACAAAGTCCCAGCTATGGACCTAGTGCATCATCATAACTGAGGTCTATTGCATTTCCCGAAAAGTAATTTGATCTCATATGGAGATGTTTAGTGAAGTAGAATGGAAAAAATCGAATGCAACTACCCAAGAACTAGTCTGTAACTGTCATTCGGAATCAGTTTTGCGCAGTGTTAACTGAAACATGGATATCTGACTCATACGGAGTCCGTTTTGGCTCCACAAGTAGACAAAACGTTTGTGACGACTAGATGATTCAATAGATTCTTTCATGGGGAACTTTTGGAGAACTTTTCTTAAGGAGTTCGTTCAGAAACTTGTATAGAAACTTTCTTAATTAGCACTCGACAAACGCATTCGAGAACATACACAAAGTCCCATCTATGGACCTAGTGCATCATCATAACTGAGGTCTATTGCATTTCCCTAAAAGTAATTGGATCTCATATGGAGATGTTTAGTGAAGTAGAATGGAAAAAATCGAATGCAACTACACAAGAACTAGTCTGTAACTGTCGTTCGGAATTAGTTTTGCGGAGTGTTTACTAAAACATGGATATCTGACTCATACGGAGTCCGTTTTGGCTCCACAAGTAGGCAAAACGTTTGTGACGACTAGATGCTTCAAAGGATTCTTTCATAGGCAAATTTTGGAGAGCTTTTCTTAAGGAGTTCGTTCAGAAACTTGTATAGAAACTTTCTTAACGAGCACTCGACAAACGCATTTCGAGAACATACACAAAGTCCCAGCTATGGACCTAGTGCATCATCATAACTGAGGTCTCTTGCATTTCCCTACAAGTAATTGGATCTCATATGGAGATGTTTAGTGAAGTAGAATGCAAAAAATCGAATGCAACTACACAAGAACTAGTCTGTAACTGTCGTTCGGAATCAGTTTTGCGCAGTGTTAACTGAAACATGGATATCTGACTCATACGGAGTCCTTTTTGGCTCCACAAGTAGTCAAAACATTTGTGACGACCACATGCTTCAAAGTATTCTTTCAGAGGGAACTTTTGGTGAACTTTTCTTCAGGAGTTCATTCAGAAACTTGTATAGAAACTTTCTTAATCAACACTCGACAAACGCATTTCAAGAACATACACAAAGTCCCAGCTATGGACCTAGTGCATCATCATAACTGAGGTCTCTTGCATTTCCCTACAAGTAATTGGATCTCATATGGACATGTTTAGTGAAGTAGAAAGAAAACCATCGAATGCAACTACACAAGAACTAGTCTGTGACTGTCGTTCGGAATCAGTTTTGCGTAGTGTTAACTGAAACATGGATATCTGACTCATACGGAGTTCGTTTTGGCTCCACAAGTAGGCAAAACGTTTGTGACGACCAGATGCTTCAAAGGATTCTTTCATGGGGAACTTTTGGAGAACATTTCTTAAGGATTTATTCAGAAACTTTTATAGAAACTTTCTTAATGAGCACTCGACAAACGCATTTCGAGAACATACACAAAGTCCCAGCTGTGGACCTAGTGCATCATCATACCTGAGGTCTCTTGCATTTCCCTACAAGTAATTTGATCTCACATGGAGATGTTTAGTGAAGTAGAATGGAAAAAATTGAATGCAACTACATAAGAACTAGTCTGTAACTGTCGTTCGGAATCAGTTTTGCGCAGTGTTAACTGAAACAAGGATATCTGAGTCATACGGAGTCCGCTTTGGCTCCGCAAGTAGTCAAAACGTTTGTGACGACCAGATGCTTCAAAGGATTCTTTCATAGGGAACTTTTGGAGAACTTTTCATAATGATTTCGTTCAGAAACTTGTACATAAACTTTCTTAACGAGCACTCGACAAACGCATTTCGAGAACATACACAAAGTCCCAGCTATGGACCTAGTGCATCATCATAACTGAGGTCTCTTGCATTTCCCAACAAGTAATTGGATCTCATATGGAGATGTTTAGTGAAGTAGAATGGAAAAAATCGAATGCAACTACACAAGAACTAGTCTGTAACTGTCGTTCGGAATCAGTTTTACAAAGTGTTAACAGAAACATGGATATCTGCCTCATACGGAATCCGTTTTGGCTGCACAAGTAGGCAAAACGTTTGTGACGACCAGATGCTTCAAAGGATTCTTTCATAGGGAACTTTTGGAGAACTTTTCTTAAGGATTTCTTTCAGAAACTTGTATAGAAACTTTCTTAATGAGCACTCGAGAAACGCATTTCGAGAACATACACAAAGTCCCAGCTATGGACCTAGTGCATCATCATAACTGAAGTATCTTGCATTTCCCTAAAAGTAATTGGATCTCATATGGAGATTTTTAGTTAAGTAGAATCTAAAAAATCGAATGCAACTACACAAGAACTAGTCTGTAACTGTTGTTGGGAATCACTTTTGCGCAGTGTTAACTGAAACATGGATATCCAACTCATACGGAGTCCCATTTAGCTCCACAAGTAGTCAAAATGTTTCTGACGACTAGATGCTTCTAAGGATTCTTTCATAGGGAACTTTTGGAGAACTTTTCTTAAGGATTTCGTTCAGAAACTTTTATAGAAACTTTCTTAATGAGCACTCGACAAACGCATTTCAAGAACATACACAAAGTCCTAGCTATGGACCTAGTGCATCATCATAACTGAGGTCTCTTGCATTTCCCTACAAGTAATTATATCTCATATGGAGATGTTTAGTGAAGTAGAATGGAAAAAATTGAATGCAACTACACAAGAACTAGTCTGTAACTGTCGTTCGTAATCAGTTTTGCGCAGTGTTAACTGAAACATGGATATCTGACTCATACGGAGTCCGTTTTGGCTCCACAAGTAGGCAAAACGTTTGTGATGACCAGATGCTTCGAAGGATTCTTTCATAGGGAATTTTTGGAGAACTTTTCTTAAGGATTTCGTTCAGAAACTTGTATAGAAACTTTCTTAATGAGCACTCGACAAACGCATTTCGAGAACATACACAAAGTCCTAGCTATGGACCTAGTGCATCATCATAACTGAGGTCTCTTGCATTTCCCTACAAGTAATTGGATATCGCATGGAGATGTTTAGTGAAGTAGAATGGAAAAAATTGAATGCACCTACACAAGAACTAGTCTGTAACTATCGTTCGGAATCAGTTTTGCGCAGTGTTAACTGAAACATGGATATCTGACTCATACGGAGTCCACTTTGGCTCCACAAGTATTCAAAATATTTGTGACGACCAGATGCCTCAAAGGATTCTTTCATAGGGAACTTTTGGAGAACTTTTCTTAATGAGTTCGTTTAGAAAACTTGTATAGAAACTTTCTTAATGAGCACTCGACAAACGCATCTCGAGAACATACACAAAGTCCCATCTATGGACCTAGTGCATCATCATAACTGAGGTCTCTTGCATTTCCCTACAAGTAATTGGATCTCGTATGGAGATGTTTAGTGAAGTAGAATGGAAAAAATCGAATGCAACTACACCAGAACTAGTCTGTAACTGTCGTTCGGAATCAATTTTGCGCAATGTTAACTGAAACATGGATATCTGACTCGTACGGAGTCCGCCTTGGCTCCGCAAGTAGTCAAAACGTTTGTGACGACCAGATGCTTCAAGTGATTCTTTCATAGGGAAATTTTGGAGAACTTTTCATAATGATTTCGTTCAGAAACTTGTATAGAAACTTTCTTAATGAGCACTCGACTAACGCATTTCGAGAACATACACAAAGTCCCAGCTATGGACCTAGTGAATCATCATAACTAAGGTCTCTTGCATTTCCCAACAAGTAATTGGATCTCATATGGATATGTTTAGTGAAGTAGAAAGGAAAACATCGAATGCAACTACACAAGAACTAGTTTGTAACTGTCGTTCGGAATGAGTTTTGCGCAGTGTTAACCTAAACATGGATATCTGACTCATACGGAGTTTGTTTTGGCTCCACAAGTAGGCAAAATTTTTGTGACGACCAGATGCTTCAAAGGATTTATTCAGAAACTTGTATAGAAACTTTCTTAATGAGCACTCGACAAACGCATTTTGAGAACATACACAAAGTCCTAGCTATGGACCTAGTGCATCATCATAACTGAGGTCTCTTGCATTTCCCTACAAGTAATTAGATCTCATATGGAGATGTTTAGTGCAGTAGAATGGAAAAAATCGAATGCAACTACACAAGAACTAGTCTGTAACTGTTGTTCGGAATCAGTTTTGCGCAGTGTTAACTGAAACATGGATATCTGACTCATACGGACTCCCTTTTGGCTCCACAAGTAGTCAAAATGTTTCTGACGACCAGATGCTTCAAAGGATTCTTTCATGAGGAACTGCTAGAGAACTTTTCTTAAGGATTTATTCAGAAACTTGTATAGAAACTTTCTTAATGAGCACTTGACAAACGCATTTCGACAACATACACAAAGTCCCAGCTATGAACCTAGTGCATCATCATAACTAAGGTCTTTTGCATTTCCCTAAAAGTAATTGGATCTCATATGGAGATGTTTAGTGAAGTAGAATGGAAAAAATCGAATGCAACTACACAAGAACTAGTCTGTAACTGTTGTTCGGAATCACTTTTGCGCTGTGTTAACTGAAACATGGATATCTGACTCATACGGAGTCCGTTTTGGCTCCACAAGTAGGCAAAACGTTTGTGACGACCAGATGCTTCAAAGGATTCTTTCATGGGGAACTACTGGAGAACTTTTCTTAAGGATTTATTCAGAAACTTGTATAGAAACTTTCTTAATGAGCACTTGACAAACGCATTTCGACAACATACACAAAGTCCCAGCTATGGACCTAGTGCATCATCATAACTAAGGTCTTTTGCATTTCCCTAAAAGTAATTGGATCTCATATGGAGATGTTTAGTGAAGTAGAATGGAAAAAATCGAATGCAACTACAGAAGAACTAGTCTGTAACTGTCGTTCGGAATCAGTTTTGCGCAGTGTTAACTGAAACATGGATATCTGACTCATACGGAGTCCCTTTTGGCTCCACAAGTAGTCAAAATCCCAGCTATGGACCTAGTGCATCATCATAACTGAGGTCTCTTGCATTTCCCTACAAGTAATTGGACCTCATATGGATATGTTTAGTGAAGTAGAAAGGAAAAAAACGAATGCAACTACACAAGAACTAGTCTGTAACTGTCGTTCGGAATCAGTTTTGCGCAGTGTTAACTGAAACATGGATATCTGACTCATACGAAGTCCGTTTTAGCTCCACAAGTAGGAAAAACGTTTGTGACGACCAGATGCTTCAAAGGATTCTTTCATGGGGAACTGCTGAAGAACTTTTCTTAAGGATTTATTCAGAAACTTGTATAGAAACTTTCTTAACGAGCACTCGACAAACGCATTTCGACAACATACACAAAGTCCCAGCTATGGACCTAGTGCATCATCATAACTAAGGTCTTTTGCACTTCCCTACAAGTAATTGGATCTCATATGGAGATGTTTAGTGAAGTATAATGGAAAAAATCAAATGCAACTACACAAGAACAAGTCTGTACCTGTCGTTCGGAATCAGTTTTGCGCAGTGTTAACAGAAACATGGATATCTGACTCATACGGAATCCGTTTTGGCTGCACAAGTAGGCAAAACGTTTGTGATGACCAGATTCTTCAAAGGATTCTTTCATCGGGAACTTTTGGAGAACTTTTCTTAAGGATTTCATTCAGAAACTTGTATAGAAACTTTCTTAATGAGCACTCGAGAAACGCATTTCGAGAACATACACAAAGTCCCAGCTATGGACCTAGTGCATCATCATAACTGAGGTGTCTTGCATTTCCCTAAAAGTAATTGGATCTCATATGGAGATGTTTAGTGAAGTAGATCTAAAAAATCGAATGCAACTACACAAGAACTAGTCTGTAACTGTTGTTCGGAATCACTTTTGCGCTGTGTTAACTAAAACATGGATATCCGACTCATACGGAGTCCCTTTTGGCTCCACAAGTAGTCAAAACGTTTGTGACGACCAGATGCTTCAAAGGATTCTTTCATAGGGAACTTTGGATAAATTTTCTTAAGGAGTTCGTTCAGAAACTTGTATAGAATCTTTCGTAACGAGCACTCGACAAACGCATTTCGAGAACATACACAAAGTCCCAGCTATGGACCTAGTGCATCATCATAACTGAGGTCTCTTGCATTTCCCTACAAGTAATTGGATCTCATATGGAGATGTTTAGTGAAGTAGAATGGAAAAAGTCGAATGCAACTACACAAGAACTAGTCTGTAACTGTCGTTCGGAATCAGTTTTGCGCAGTGTTTACTGAAACATGGATATCTGACTCATACGGAGTCCGTTTTGGCTCCACAAGTAGGCAAAACGTTTGTGACGACTAGATGCTTCAAAGGATTCTTTCATAGGGAACTTTTGGAGAACTTTTCTTAAGGAGTTCATTCAGAAACTTGTATAGAAACTTTCTTAATGAGCACTCGACAAACGCATTTCGAGAACATACACAAAGTCCTAGCTGTGGACCTAGTGGATCATCATACCTGAGGTCTCTTGCATTTCCCTACAAGTAATTTGATCTTACATGGAGATGTTTAGTGAAGTAGAATGGAAAAAATTGAATGCAACTACATAAAAACTAGTCTGTAACTGTCGTTCGGAATCAGTTTTGCGCAGTGTTAACTGAAACAAGGATATCTGAGTCATACGGAGTCCGCCTTGGCTCCGCAAGTAGTCAAAACGTTTGTGACGACCAGATGCTTCAAGTGATTCTTTCATAGGGAAATTTTGGAGAACTTTTCATAATGATTTCGTTCAGAAACTTGTACATAAACTTTCATAATGAGCACTCGACAAACGCATTTCGAGAACATACACAAAGTCCCAGCTATGGACCTAGTGCATCATCATAACTGAGGTCTCTTGCATTTCCCTACAAGTAATTGGATCTCATATGGAGATGTTTAGTGAAGTAGAATGGAAAAAATCGATTGCAACTACACGAGAACTAGTCTGTAACTGTCGTTCGGAATCAGTTTTACGCAGTGTTAACAGAAACATGGATATCTGCCTCATACGGAATCCGTTTTGGCTGCACAAGTAGGCAAAACGTTTGTGACGACCAAATGCTACAAAGGATTCTTTCATAGGTAACTTTTGGAGAACTTTTCTTAAGGATTTCATTCAGAAACTTGTATAGAAACTTTCTTAATGAGCACTCGAGAAACGCATTTCGAGAACATACACAAAGTCCCAGCTATGGTCCTAGTGCATCATCATAACTGAGGTGTCTTGCATTTCCCTAAAAGTAATTGGATCTCATATGGAGATGTTTAGTGAAGTAGAATCTAAAAAATCGAATGCAACTACACAAGAACTAGTCTGTAACTGTTGTTCGGAATCACTTTTGCGCAGTGTTAACTGAAACATGGATATCTGACTCATACGAAGTCCGTTTTGGCTCCACAAGTAGGCAAAACGTTTGTGACGACCAGATGCTTCAAAGGATTCTTACATGGGGAACTGCTGAAGAACGTTTCTTAAGGATTTATTCAGAAACTTGTATAGAAACTTTCTTAACGAGCACTCGACAAACGCATTTCGACAACATACACAAAGTCCCAGCTATGGACCTAGTGCATCATCATAACTAAGGTCTTTTGCATTTCCCTACAAGTAATTGGATCTCATATGGAGATGTTTAGTGAAGTATAATGGAAAAAATCAAATGCAACTACACAAGAACAAGTCTGTATCTGTCGTTCGGAATCAGTTTTGCGCAGTGTTAACAGAAACATGGATATCTGACTCATACGGAATCCGTTTTGGCTGCACAAGTAGGCAAAACGTTTGTGATGACCAGATGCTTCAAAGGATTCTTTCATCGGGAACTTTTGGAGAACTTTTCTTAAGGATTTCATTCAGAAACTTGTATAGAAACTTTCTTAATGAGCACTCGAGAAACGCATTTCGAGAACATACACAAAGTCCCAGCTATGGACCTAGTGCATCATCATAACTGAGGTGTCTTGCATTTCCCTAAAAGTAATTGGATCTCATATGGATATGTTTAGTGAAGTAGATCTAAAAAATCGAATGCAACTACACAAGAACTAGTCTGTAACTGTTGTTCGAAATCACTTTTGCGCAGTGTTAACTGAAACATGGATATCCGACTCATACTGAGTCCCTTGGTGCTCCACAAGTAGTCAAAACGTATGTGACGACCAGATGCTTCAAAAAATTCTTTCATAGGGAACTTTGGATAACTTTTCTTAAGGAGTTCGTTCAGAAACTTGTATAGAAACTTTCGTAACGAGCACTCGACAAACGCATTTCGAGAACATACACAAAGTCCCAGCTATGGACCTAGTGCATCATCATAACTGAGGTCTCTTGCATTTCCCTACAAGTAATTGGATCTCATATGGAGATGTTTAGTGAAGTAGAATGGAAAAAGTCGAATGCAACTACACAAGAACTAGTCTGTAACTGTCGTTCGGAATCAGTTTTGCGCAGTGTTTACTGAAACATGGATATCTGACTCATACGGAGTCCGTTTTGGATCCACAAGTAGGCAAAACGTTTGTGACGACTAGATGCTTCAAAGGATTCTTTCATAGGGAACTTTTGGAGAACTTTTCTTAAGGAGTTCATTCAGAAACTTGTATAGAAACTTTCTTAATGAGCACTCGACAAACGCATTTCGAGAACATACACAAAGTCCTAGCTGTGGACCTAGTGCATCATCATACCTGAGGTCTCTTGCTTTTCCCTACAAGTAATTGGATATCGCATGGAGATGTTTAGTGAAGTAGAATGGAAAAAATTGAATGCACCTACAGAAGAACTAGTCTGTCACTATCGTTCGGAATCAGTTTTGCGCAGTGTTAACTAAAATATGGATATCTGACTCATACGGAGTCCGCTTTGGCTCCACAAGTAGTCAAAATGTTTGTGACGACCAGATGCTTCAAAGGATTCTTTCATAGGGAACTTTTCTTAATGAGTTCGTTTAGAAAACTTGTATAGAAACTTTCTTAATGAGCACTCGACAAACGCATCTCGAGAAGATACACAAAGTCCCATCTATGGACCTAGTGCGTCATCATAACTGAGGTCTCTTGCATTTCCCTACAAGTAATTGGATCTCATATGGAGATGTTTAGTGAAGTAGAATGGAAAAAATCGAATGCAACTACACAAGAACTAGTCTGTAACTTTCGTTCGGAATAAGTTTTGCACAGTGTTAACTGAAACATGGATATCTGACTCATACGGAGTCCGTTTTGGCTCCACAAGTAGTGAAAACGTTTGTGACGACCAGATTCTTCAAAGGTTTCTTTCATAGGGAACTTTTGGAGAACTTTTCTTCAGGAGTTCATTCAGAAACTTGTACAGAAACTTTCAAAATGAACACTCGACAAACGCATTTCAAGAACATACACAAAGTCCCAGCTATGGACCTAGTGCATCATCATAACTGAGGTCTCTTGAATTTTGCTACAAGTAATTGGATCTCATATGGAGATGTTTAATCAAGTAGAATGGAAAAAATTGAATGCAACTACACAAGACCTAGTCTGTAACTGTCGTTCGGAATCATCTTTGCGCAGTGTTAACTGAAACATGGATATCTGACTCATACGGATTCCGTTTGGGCTCCACAAGTAGTCAAAACGTTTGTGACGACCAAATGCTTCAAAGGATTCTTGCATAGGGAACTTTTGGAGAACTTTTCTTAAGGAGTTCCTTCAGAAACTTGTATAGAAACTTTCTTAATGAGAACTCGACAAACGCATTTCGAGAACATACACAAATTCCCAGCTATGGACCTCGTGCATCATCATAATTGAGGTCTCTTGCATTTCCCTACAAGTAATTGGATCTCACATGGAGATGTTTAGTGAAGTAGAATGGAAAAAATCGAATGCAACTACACAAGAACTAGTCTGTAACTGTCGTTCGGAATCAGTTTTGCACCGTGTTAACTGAAACATGGATATTTGACTCATACGGAGTCCGTTTTGGCTCCAAAAGTAGTGAAACCGTTTGTGACGACCAGATTCTTCAAAGGATTCTTTCATAGGGAACTTTTGGAGAACTTTTCTTAAGGAGTTCGTTCAGAAACTTGTACAGAAACTTTCTTAATGAACACTCGACAAACGCATTTCGAGAACATACAAAAAGTCCCAGCTATGGACCTAGTGCGTCATCATAACTGAGGTCTCTTGCATTTAGCTACAAGTAATTGGATCTCATATGGAGATGTTTAGTGAAGTAGAATGGAAAAAATTGAATGCACCTACAGAAGAACTAGTCTGTCACTATCGTTCGGAATCAGTTTTGCGGAGTGTTAACTAAAATATGGATATCTGACTCATACGGAGTCCGCTTTGGCTCCATAAGTAGTCAAAATGTTTGTGACGACCAGATGCTTCAAAGGATTCTTTCATAGGGAACTTTTCTTAATGAGTTCGTTTAGAAAACTTGTATAGAAACTTTCTTAATGAGCACTCGACAAACGCATCTCGAGAAGATACACAAAGTCCCATCTATGGACCTAGTGCGTCATCATAACTGAGGTCTCTTGCATTTCCCTACAAGTAATTGGATCTCATATGGAGATGTTTAGTGAAGTAGAATGGAAAAAATCGAATGCAACTACACAAGAACTAGTCTGTAACTTTCGTTCGGAATAAGTTTTGCACAGTGTTAACTGAAACATGGATATCTGACTCATACGGAGTCCGTTTTGGCTCCACAAGTAGTGAAAACGTTTGTGACGACCAGATTCTTCAAAGGTTTCTTTCATAGGGAACTTTTGGAGAACTTTTCTTCAGGAGTTCATTCAGAAACTTGTA
>NC_057805.1:376551701-376560810 GCF_018294505.1 Triticum aestivum
ATGCAACTACACAAGACCTAGTCTGTAACTGTCGTTCGGAATCATCTTTGCGCAGTGTTAACTGAAACATGGATATCTGACTCATACGGATTCCGTTTGGGCTCCACAAGTAGTCAAAACGTTTGTGACGACCAAATGCTTCAAAGGATTCTTGCATAGGGAACTTTTGGAGAACTTTTCTTAAGGAGTTCGTTCAGAAACTTGTATAGAAACTTTCTTAATGAGAACTCGACAAACGCATTTCGAGAACATACACAAATTCCCAGCTATGGACCTGGTGCATCATCATAATTGAGGTCTCTTGCATTTCCCTACAAGTAATTGGATCTCACATGGAGATGTTTAGTGAAGTAGAATGGAAAAAATCGAATGCAACTACACAAGAACTAGTCTGTAACTGTCGTTCGGAATCAGTTTTGCACCGTGTTAACTGAAACATGGATATTTGACTCATACGGAGTCCGTTTTGGCTCCAAAAGTAGTGAAACCGTTTGTGACGACCAGATTCTTCAAAGGATTCTTTCATAGGGAACTTTTGGAGAACTTTTCTTAAGGAGTTTGTTCAGAAACTTGTACAGAAACTTTCTTAATGAACACTCGACAAACGCATTTCGAGAACATACAAAAAGTCCCACCTATGGACCTAGTGCATCATCATAACTGAGGTCTCTTGCATTTAGCTACAAGTAATTGGATCTCATATGGAGATGTTTAGTGAAGTAGAATGGAAAAAATTGAATGCAACTACAAAAGAACTAGTCTGTAACTGTCGTTCGGAATCAGTTTTGCGCAGTGTTAACTGAAACATGGATATCTGACTCATACGGAGTCCGTTTTGGCTCCACAAGTAGTCAAAACGTTTGTGACGACCAAAGGATTCTTGCATAGGGAACTTTTGGAGAACTTTTCTTAAGGAGTTCGTTCAGAAACTTGTATAGAAACTTTCTTAATGAGAACTCGACAAACGCATTTCGAGAACATACACAAAGTCCCAGCTATGGACCTGGTGCATCATCATAACCGAGGTCTCTTGCATTTCCCTACAAGTAATTGGAACTCACATGGAGATGTTTAGTGAAGTAGAATGGAAAAAATCGAATGCAACTACACAAGAACTAGTCCGTAACTGTCGTTCGGAATCAGTTTTGCGCACTGTTAACTAAAACATGGATATCTGACTCATACGAAGTCCGCTTTGGCTCCACAAGTAGTCAAAACGTTTGTGACGACCAGATGCTTCAAAGGATTCTTTCATAGGGAACTTTTGGAGAACTTTTCTTAATGAGTTCGTTCAGAAACTTGTGGAGAAACTTTCTTAATGAGCACTCGACAAACGCATTTCGAGAACATACACAAAGTCCTAGCTATGGACCTAGTGCATCATCATAACTGAGGTCTCTTGCATTTACCTACAAGTAATTGGATCTTATATGGAGATGTTTAGTGAAGTAGAATGGAAAAAATCGAATGCAACTACACAAGAACTAGTCTGTAACTGTCGTTCGGAATCAGTTTTGTGCACTATTAACTGAAACATGGATATCTAACTCATACGGAGTCCGTTTCGGCTCCACAAGTATTCAAAACATTTATGACGACCAGAGGCTTCAAAGGATTCTTTCATAGGGAACTTTTGGAGAACTTTTCTTAAGGAGTTCGTTCAGAAACTTGTATAGAAACTTTCTTAATGAGAACTCGACAAACGCATTTCGAGAACATACACAAATTCCCAGCTATGGACCTGGTGCATCATCATAACTGAGGTCTCTTGCATTTCCCTACAAGTAATTGGATCTCACATGGAGATATTTAGTGAAGTAGAATGGAAAAAATCGAATGCAACTACACAAGAACTAGTGCGTAACTGTCATTCGGAATCAGTTTTGCGCAGTGTTAACTAAAACATGGATATCTGACTCATACGAAGTCCGCTTTGGCTCCACAAGTAGTCAAAACGTTTGTGACGACCAGATGCTTCAAAGGATTCTTTCATAGGTAACTTTTGGAGAACTTTTCTTAATGAGTTCGTTCAGAAACTTGTACAGAAACTTTCTTACTGAGCACTCAACAACCGCATTTCGAGAACATACACAAAGTCCTAGCTATGGACCTAGTGCATCATCATAACTGAGGTCTCTTGCATTTACCTACAAGTAATTGGATCTTATATGGAGATGTTTAGTGAAGTAGAATAGAAAAAATCGAATGCAACTACACAAGAACTAGTCTGTAACTGTCGTTCGGAATCAGTTTTGCGCACTGTTAACTGAAACATGGATATCTAAATCATACGGAGTCCGTTTTGGCTCCACAAGTAGTCAAAACATTTATGATGACCATATGCTTCAAAGGATTCTTTCATAGGGAACATTTGGAGAACTTTTCTTAAGGAGTTCGTTCAGAAACTTGTATAGAAACTTTCTTAATGAGAACTCGACAAACGCATTTCGAGAACATACACAAATTCCCAGCTATGGACCTGGTGCATCATCATAACTGAGGTCTCTTGCATTTCCCTACAAGTAATTGGATCTCACATGGAGATATTTAGTGAAGTAGAATGGAAAAAATCGAATGCAACTACACAAGAACTAGTGCGTAACTGTCGTTCGGAATGAGTTTTGCGCAGTGTTAACTAAAACATGGATATCTGACTCATACGAAGTCCGCTTTGGCTCCACAAGTAGTCAAAACATTTGTGACGACCAGATGCTTCAAAGGATTCTTTCATAGGGAACTTTTGGAGAACTTTTCTTAATGAGTTCGTTCAGAAACTTGTACAGAAACTTTCTTACTGAGCACTCAACAAACGCATTTCGAGAACATACACAAAGTCCTAGCTATGGACCTAGTGCATCATCATAACTGAGGTCTCTTGCATTTACCTACAAGTAATTGGATCTTATATGGAGATGTTTAGTGAAGTAGAATAGAAAAAATCGAATGCAACTACACAAGAACTAGTCTGTAACTGTCGTTCGGAATCAGTTTTGCGCACTGTTAACTGAAACATGGATATCTAAATCATACGGAGTCCGTTTTGGCTCCACAAGTAGTCAAAACATTTATGATGACTAGATGCTTCAAAGGATTCTTTCATAGGGAACTTTTGGAGAACTTTTCTTAAGGAGTTCGTTCAGAAACTTGTATAGAAACTTTCTTAATGAGCACTCGACAAACGCATTTCGAGAACATACACAAAGTCCCAGCTATGGACCTAGTGCATCATCATAACTGAGGTCTCTTGCATTTCCCTACAAGTAATTGGATCTCATCTGGAGATGTTTAGTGAAGTGGAATGGAAAAAATCGAATGCAACTACACAAGAACTAGTCTGTAACTGTCGTTCGGAATCACTTTTGTGCAGTGTTAACTGAAACATGGATATCTGACTCATACGGAGTCCGTTTTGGCTCCACAAGTAGTCAAAACATTTTTCACGACCAGATGCTTCAAAGGATTCTTTCATAGGGAACTTTTGGAGAACTTTTCTTCAGGAGTTCATTCAGAAACTTGTACAGAAACTTTCAAAATGAACACTCGACAAACGCATTTCGAGAACATACACAATGTCCCAGCTATGGACCTAGTGCATCATCATAACTGAGGTCTCTTGCATTTAGCTACAAGTAATTGGATCTCATATGGAGATGTTTAATGAAGTAGAATGGAAAAAATTGAATGCAACTACACAAGAACTAGTTTGTAACTGTCGTTCGGAATCAGTTTTGCGCAGCGTTAACTGAAACATGGATATCTGACTCATACGGAGTCCGTTTGGGCTCCACAAGTAGTCAAAAAGTTTGTGACGACCAAATGCTTCAAAGGATTCTTGCATAGGGAACTTTTGGAGAACTTTTCTTAAGGAGTTCATTCAGAAACTTGTATAGAAACTTTCTTAATGAGAACTCGACAAACGCATTTCGAGAACATACACAAATTCCCAGCTATGGACCTGGTGCATCATCATAACTGAGGTCTCTTGCATTTCCCTACAAGTAATTGGATCTCACATGGAGATGTTTCGTGAAGTAGAATGGAAAAAATCGAATGCAACTACACAAGAACTAGTCTGTAACTGTCGTTCGGAATCAGTTTTGCGCAGTGTTTACTGAAACATGGATATCTGACTCATACGGAGTCCGTTTTGGCTCCACTAGTAGGCAAAACGTTTGTGACGACTAGATGCTTCAAAGGATTCTTTCATAGGGAACTTTTGGAGAACTTTTCTTAAGGAGTTCATTCAGAAACTTGTATAGAAACTTTCTTAATGAGAACTCGACAAACGCATTTCGAGAACATACACAAATTCCCAGCTATGGACCTGGTGCATCATCATAACTGAGGTCTCTTGCATTTCCCTACAAGTAATTGGATATCGCATGGAGATGTTTAGTGTAGTAGAATGGAAAAAATTGAATGCACCTACACAAGAACTAGTCTGTAACTATCGTTCGGAATCAGTTTTGCGCAGTGTTAACTAAAATATGGATATCTGACTCATACGGAGTCCGCTTTGGCTCCACAAGTAGTCAAAATGTTTGTGACGACCAGATGCTTCAAAGGATTCTTTCATAGGGAACTTTTCTTAATGAGTTCGTTTAGAAAACTTGTATAGAAACTTTCTTAATGAGCACTCGACAAACGCATCTCGAGAAGATACACAAAGTCCCATCTATGGACCTAGTGCATCATCATAACTGAGGTCTCTTGCATTTCCCTACAAGTAATTGAATCTCATATGGAGATGTTTAGTGAAGTAGAATGGAAAAAATCGAATGCAACTACACAAGAACTAGTCTGTAACTGTCGTTCGGAATAAGTTTTGCAATGTGTTAACTGAAACATGGATATCTGACTCATACGGAGTCCGTTTTGGCTCCAAAAGTAGTGAAAACGTTTGTGACGACCAGATTCTTCAAAGGTTTCTTTCATAGGGAACTTTTGGAGAGCTTTTCTTCAGGAGTTCATTCAGAAACTTGTAGAGAAACTTTCAAAATGAACACTCGACAAACGCATTTCAAGAACATACACAAAGTCCCAGCTATGGACCTAGTGCATCATCATAACTGAGGTCTCTTGCATTTAGCTACAAGTAATTGGATCTCATATGGAGATGTTTAATGAAGTAGAATGGAAAAAATCGAATGCAACTACACAAGAACTAGTCTGTAACTGTCGTTCGGAATCAGTTTTGCGCACTATTAACTGAAACATGGATATCTAACTCATACGGAGTCCGTTTCGGCTCCACAAGTATTCAAAACATTTATGACGACCAGATGCTTCAAAGGATTCTTTCATAGGGAACTTTTGGAGAAGTTTTCTTAAGGAGTTCGTTTAGAAACTTGTATAGAAACTTTCTTAATGAGCACTCGACAAACGCTTTTCGAGAACATACACAAAGTCCCACCTATGGACCTAGTGCATCATCATAACTGAGGTCTCTTGCATTTCCCTACAAGTAATTGGATCTCATATGGAGATGTTTAGTGAAGTGGAATGGAAAAAATCGAATGCAACTACACAAGAACTAGTCTGTAACTGTCGTTCGGAATCACTTTTGTGCAGTGTCAACTGAAACATGGATATCTGACTCATACGGAGTCCGTTTTGGCTCCACAAGTAGTCAAACCGTTTTTGACGACCAGATGCTTCAAAGGATTCTTTCATATGGAACTTTTGGAGAACTTTTCTTAAGGAGTTCGTTCAGAAACTTGTATAGAAACTTTCTTAATGAGAACTCGACAAACGCATTTCGAGAACATACACAAATTCCCAGCTATGGACCTGGTGCATCATCATAACTGAGGTCTCTTGCATTTCCTTACAAGTAATTGGATCTCACATGGAGATGTTTAGTGAAGTAGAATTGAAAAAATCGAATGCAACTACACAAGAACTAGTCCGTAACTGTCGTTCGGAATCAGTTTTGCGTAGTGTTAACTAAAACATGGATATCTGACTCATACGAAGTCCGCTTTGGCTCCACAAGTAGTCAAAACGTTTGTGACGACCAGATGCTTCAAAGGATTCTTTCATAGGTAACTTTTGGAGAACTTTTCTTAATGAGTTCGTTCAGAAACTTGTACAGAAACTTTCTTACTGAGCACTCAACAAACGCATTTCGAGAACATACACAAAGTCCTAGCTATGGACCTAGTGCATCATCATAACTGAAGTCTCTTGCATTTACCTACAAGTAATTGGATCTTATATGGAGATGTTTAGTGAAGTAGAATAGAAAAAATCGAATGCAACTACACAAGAACTAGTCTGTAACTGTCGTTCGGAATATGTTTTGCGCACTGTTAACTGAAACATGGATATCTAAATCATACGGAGTCCGTTTTGGCTCCACAAGTAGTCAAAACATTTATGATGACCAGATGCTTCAAAGGATTCTTTCATAGGGAACTTTTGGAGAACTTTTCTTAAGGAGTTCGTTCAGAAACTTGTATAGAAACTTTCTTAATGAGCACTCGACAAACGCATTTCGAGAACATACACAAAGTCCCAGCTATGGACCTAGTGCATCATCATAACTGAGGTCTCTTGCATTTCCCTACAAGTAATTGGATCTCATATGGAGATGTTTAGTGAAGTGGAATGGAAAAAATCGAATGCAACTACACAAGAACTAGTCTGTAACTGTCGTTCGGAATCACTTTTGTGCAGTGTTAACTGAAACATGGATATCTGACTCATACGGAGTCCGTTTTGGCTCCACAAGTAGTCAAAACATTTTTCACGACCAGATGCTTCAAAGGATTCTTTCATAGGGAACTTTTGGAGAACTTTTCTTCAGGAGTTCATTCAGAAACTTGTACAGAAACTTTCAAAATGAACACTCGACAAACGCATTTCGAGAACATACACAAAGTCCCAGCTATGGACCTAGTGCATCATCATAACTGAGGTCTCTTGCATTTAGCTACAAGTAATTGGATCTCATATGGAGATGTTTAATGAAGTAGAATGGAAAAAATTGAATGCAACTACACAAGAACTAGTTTGTAACTGTTGTTCGGAATCAGTTTTGCGCAGTGTTAACTGAAACATGGATATCTGACTCATACGGAGTCCGTTTGGGCTCCACAAGTAGTCAAAACGTTTGTGACGACCAAATGCTTCAAAGGATTCTTGCATAGGGAACTTTTGGAGAACTTTTCTTAAGGAGTTCATTCAGAAACTTGTATAGAAACTTTCTTAATGAGAACTCGACAAACGCATTTCGAGAACATACACAAATTCCCAGCTATGGACCTGGTGCATCATCATAACTGAGGTCTCTTGCATTTCCCTACAAGTAATTGGACCTCACATGGAGATGTTTCGTGAAGTAGAATGGAAAAAATCGAATGCAACTACACAAGAACTAGTCTGTAACTGTCGTTCGGAATCAGTTTTGCATAGTGTTAACTGAAACATGGATATCTGACTCATACGGAGTCCGTTTTGGCTCCAAAAGTAGGGAAAACATTTGTGACGACTATATTCTTCAAAAGATTCTTTCATAGGGAACTTTTGGAGAACTTTTCTTCAGGAGTTCATTCAGAAACTTGTACAGAAACTTTCTTAATGAACACTCGACAAACGCATTTCGAGAACATACACAAAGTCCCAGCTATGGACCTAGTGCATCATCATAACTGAGGTCTCTTGTATTTAGCTACAAGTAATTGGATCTCGTATGGAGATGTTTAGTGAAGTAGAATGGAAAAAATTGAATGCAACTACACAAGAACTAGTCTGTAACTGTCGTTCGGAATCAGTTTTGCGCAGTGTTAACTGAAACATGGATATCTGACTCATACGGAGTCCGTTTTGGCTCCACAAGTAGTCAAAACATTTGTGACGACCAAATGCTTCAAAGCATTCTTGCATAGGGAACTTTTGGAGAACTTTTCTTAAGGAGTTCGTTCAGAAACTTGTATAGAAACTTTCTTAATGAGAACTCGACAAACGCATTTCGAGAACATACACAAATTCCCAGCTATGGACCTGGTGCATCATCATAACTGAGGTCTCTTGCATTTCCCTACAAGTAATTGGATCTCACATGGAGATGTTTAGTGAAGTAGAATGGAAAAAATCGAATGCAACTACACAAGAACTAGTCCGTAACTGTCGTTCGGAATTAGTTTTGCGCAGTGTTAACTAAAACATGGATATCTGACTCATACGAAGTCCGCTTTGGCTCCACAAGTAGTCAAAACGTTTGTGACGACCAGATGCTTCAAAGGATTCTTTCATAGGGAACTTTTGGAGAACTTTTCTTAATGAGTTCATTCAGAAACTTGTACAGAAACTTTCTTAATGAGCACTCGACAAACGCATTTCGAGAACATACACAAAGTCCTAGCTATGGACCTAGTGCATCATCATAACTGAGGTCTCTTGCATTTACCTACAAGTAATTGGATCTTATATGGAGATGTTTAGTGAAGTAGAATAGAAAAAATCGAATGCAACTACACAAGAACTAGTCTGTAACTGTCGTTCGGAATCAGTTTTGCGCACTATTAACTGAAACATGGATATATAACTCATACGGAGTTCGTTTTGGCTCCACAAGTATTCAAAACATTTATGACGACCAGATGCTTCAAAGGATTCTTTCTGTAACATCCCAAATTTTCAATTTGGATGTTATACATAGAGCATCATTGCATATCATGTTTTATTGCATTTTGACAAATCCTCGATAAATCCTAAGCAACTCAAGGACCCTCGGAGAGAGTTGGGGATTTTCTCGAATTTTCTTTTGATTTTTCAGACGAGGATTTTGGTTTTAATTATTTTCTCTCCGGAAAATATTTCATTCTTAAAATATACGAGAGGAGAAAATATGACTTCTCCAAAACAATTGAAATACTGGAGGAAAAATTTTGAAATCATTATTTGGAATTTATTGGATTTTATTTGCAATTTTTATTTCATTTAAAAAAATGCATGTTTTCAAAGTATTTATTTTTGATTTTAAAAATGTTCACCCTATTCTAGATTTTCTAACTAGACGGGGAAAATTTATTTCATATTTTTCTGATTTTTATTTATTTTTCTATGCAATTTTCTTCGTGGAACTTTAAAAAAAAACGCCCGCGCC
>NC_057805.1:376561592-376569598 GCF_018294505.1 Triticum aestivum
GGAGCGAGCCCCGTCGAGGTACTGCTGCCGCCGTTCCCGTCGTGTTGACCGGTTTTCTGAAAAAAAACCTTTTGTTTAAAAAAAACCCTAGATCGGTTTTTTTTCGGTTTTCTTATTTTACGAGCGTTCACCGAACCGTTCGTTTTAACGAACGCGTTCATCGGTTTTTCTCTGTTAACGAACGTCCGTTATTTAACCGTTCGTCCGTTTTTCTTTTCGGTGGATTTTCTCGTTATTTTCTCAGATTCGATTTCTGATCGAATCTTCGTTTTTGTTTAACTTCTCGCTCGTTTATCGGAATCAGGTGATTCAAGCGCCTAGAGTTTCGTCTCAAAATTCTCTTTCCGTTTAACCTACTCAAACAAGTTTTTGCTACAGTAAAATTTGACCTAGATCCAGATTAGCAAATGAAGTTTCTTTCTTCCGCCGTTTGACTTTCGTTGTTTCTTTCGAGTTGATTCTTTTTGCAAACCGAAGTTCTTAAGTTGAACTTTCTGGTTGGATCTTTCATTCGAGTTTTACCTGTGCATTAGTTGAGTACTGATTGTATGCTTGTTTGTTTGCGATAGAGTACCCGGAGTGTGCCGCTTGTTACTTCGAATCGCTAGGTTTTGCGGATCATCAGCAAGGCAAGTAACACTTTCATCATACCCCGTTCATACCCAGTTTTATTGCATTAGATCTATTCCTTCAAACACATTGCATGATTAGGATATAATAAACTGTGGGTATTTGGAAGTAGTTGAGGTAGTACCTATTACCTGTTTTTCTATCAAACCCTTGGGAGTTACTTCTACGTTGCTTTTATTATTGCCATGCTATGCTCGTAGACGTGGATTGGGTTTGAGTGAAATTCATGACAGATGTGAGACTGTTAATTAATGGTTTACTTAAGGTGGCAACTTAAACTCACATCTGGGTGGATTGAGGTACCTGGGTATTCCAGGATTGCCTGTTTTTCTTTTGGACCGCCACCCAGGTTCAAAGGGATCATGAGATTTTTCATGCTAGAAACTTCCGTGTGCAGCCGCAAGCTATTATGGGCTCTAGCATAGTTGATTAAGTTGTGTGAACTCTTACAGTGGTAGACTAGCAGATGTAGGGGAAAGTAGGTGTAACGGTCTACCCATACGTAAGGTGCAAGCACTTCTGAAAGACTGTGTCTTGGTCATCCGTTACTCAAACACCATGTAGTGCGAGTAATCCAACGAAGGAGATCAAGTCTTGTGGGAAAAGTGCACAAACCTCTGCAGAGTGTACAAACTGATCATGATTAGCCGTGTCCCCGGTTATGGACAACTTGAGTATCTAGTACTTGGATTATCATGTGAATCTCAACACTATGTTACTTCTAATTAATTTTGTTGGGTTATTGATGACATTTTTCTTAATTGGGATTGAGATGCTGTCAACCATCTCAATGTTTCACAACCACCATGATAGTTAAATAAAATTTATTCCTTTGAAGTAGGATAAAATTGGCTTTTCGCAAAATTGTAACCATAGAGCTTTCCACCAGCCATATATGCATATAGTATAGCATTATTATTGTTCATTATTCTCTATGTGTTACATTGCCAGCATATTCCATGTGCTGACCCGTTTTCGGGCTGCAACGTTTCATGTTGCAGACTTTTCAGACGACGAGTAAGGTGCCTTAGGTCGTGGTCTTATACTCAGTGATGCCGCTGGAGTTGATGGACTCACTTATCTTCCAAGTCTTCCGCTGTTATCGTTATTAGATGGCCTTAAGCCATGTTTATTATACTTAGTCTCTATGGAGATATCCGATGTAATAAGTGTGTGATTGCTACTCTGTTATAAATCCTCCATTTGTACTGTGCGTGTCAGCATTACTGATCCAGGGATGACACTGGTGCACAGCAGCACAGGCCATTTGAGGTCTGGTCGCTACAAAGTTGGTATCAGAGCACACGCTGACTATAGGACACGACCACTAAGCTTAAGCCCTAGAAAGCTTCTCTCTTCTCATTTCTGAATCCTCTCCACTTTCTACTCTTTTAGGAATGGCGAATGCAAGGAGCAAGTTCATGCAACCCGACGAAGACACGCCATTTGGACGACACCTGAAGGACTTGAACATAGGAATACCAAGCGTCACCGGAACCTGCAACGCTACATTACCTGAAGAGGAGAGCTGGAAGATTCAAGTTATCATTCCAGGAAGGACGTTCGCGCCAATTACGGAACCCATAAGATTGGTTTTTGAAGCACCAACTTGGAGTTTAGGGAAGAGCATGGCCGCACATATCGCCATGGGACGCATTGGAGAAGTCTACCACCAGGAGCTTAAGGATACAATTTACCAAATTTGTGGACGTCGAGACGCGCAATGGGAGATGATCAAGACCAAGAAGGATGGATCAATTGCAGCTTTCATCCAGGAGTAGAACCAACATATTCGACGCCAGGAAAACCAGATGTGCACGGACAAGGAAGAACTAAAGAAGGCATTCACGAAGATCAAGGAGCTCCAAGAAGAACTCAAGACTACACGCGAAGATTATTTGGAGGAAATCAACGCACTAGTAGGGAAGATTGACGACTTGGAGAATAAAATTGGATCATTCGTGGGAAATCCAGTGCCAAAAGCAGAAGTCGACGAATGCACTTGTCCGGATAATTACATCATCATCGACGACACCGACTCGGAACCAAGTGAAGACGATTGGATTGATGAAGCTGGAGCAGACATCATGGAGTCTTCAATGGATCAGAATTTTTAGTAGACCACCATATCAGTAGTAGTTTTCCCCCATTTAGTAGTATAGTTCAAGCACTTTGTAACGCTAGTTAGATCGATTGTTTTGTCTTGTTTGGATTGATTGAGTGATATTGATTGAATTTGTCTCATGAGCATATGGGTAGTGTTTTCTCTCTAGACCTCATTCTATTCTTAATTCTCATCTTTTCTAAACCCATCAGATGCCTCCGAGACGTGACACCGGATTTGTTTTCCCGCCGGAGATCACCCAGTTGATTCAGCAACAGAATGCCTTGATGCAAGTGTTAGTTCAGAACCAAGGCAACAACAACAACAACAACCCACCGCCACCACCACCTGTTGATCACTTAGCCCGTTTCCTAAGGTTAAATCCGCCGGTGTTTTCCAGTAGCACCGAGCCGATTGTAGCAGATGATTGGCTCCGCAAAGTTGGAAGGGAGTTGACCACTGCAGGTTGCACAGATGCGGAAAGAGTGCGTATCGCCGCACATCAGCTTGATGGACCCGCAGCATCATGGTGGGAGAATTATACAGCCACGCACCCTATTGACACTGTCACATGGGACCAGTTTCAGCAAGCTTTCCGTAAAGCTCATGTTTCAGCAGGAGCTATGGCTATGAAGAAGCGTGAGTTTCGTAACCTACGCCAAGGAGGACGCACCGTAGGCCAGTATGTGGAGGAATTCAGTAAGCTAGCACGTTATGCAGCAGATGACATTGCTACGGATGCAGCCAAGCAGGAAAAGTTTCTGGAAGGACTGAATGACGAGCTGAGTATGCAGTTGATGATAGCAACCTTCAACAACTACCAGGAGCTGGTAGATAGAGCTCTCATAATTGAAGGGAAGCAACAGCAGATTGAAAACCGTAAGAGGAAGTATGGACAAGGGAAGTATAACTCTGGAGCCCAGCAGAAGCCATGTTTTACCCCGAAGCCGGGAGGACAGTTTCAGCATACCCATGGAGGAGGTAGTTCGCACAACCATAATGGCTCCAAGAATGGTAGTGGGAATGGAGGAAGCAACGGACAGAACCGCACCAACCCATCTACCCCAGCCAAGAGGGACCTGAGCCAAGTCACTTGTTTTAAGTGCCAGAAGAATGGACATTATGCCAACGAATGTCCCGAAGCCCAAAATGGAAATGGCAATGGAAGCTCTGGGAAGAAGCCGAACCCATTCAACCAAGGACATGTGAACCACGTGAGCGTGGAGGAGATTGAAGCTCAGCCTGATGCAGTAATAGGTAAGTTTTTGGTTAAGTCATTTACTGCAACTGTTCTTTTCGATACTGGTGCATCGCATTCATACATATCAAGGGGATTCGTGAATAAGTTTAAGATGTCCACCAAAGTTCTCAGAAACCCTATGTTAGTAACCTCGCCAGGAGCAGAGTATATGGCCACCCAAGGATGTTTTCAGATACCATTGGCCATTGGTAGGCATGTTTTCCCCTCAGACCTCATTGTTTTGGAATCGCAAGGTTTGGATGTGATTTTGGGAATGGATTGGCTATCGTTGTATGGAGGAAACATCGATTGTGCCAGCAAGACGATTTTGCTTACCACCCCAGAAGGAAAACGGATCAAGTATGTATCCAGGCATATGCCGAAGAGGACTCAAGTGAATTCCTTATCAGGAGTTGTACAGGAGGAAGTACCAGTGGTGAAGGACTATCCGGATGTATTTCCAGAAGAGTTGCCAGGCATGCCACCAGACAGAGACATTGAGTTTTTGATTGAACTTTTGCCAGGCACCGGGCCAATATCTAAGAGACCGTACAGGATGCCCGCAAAGGATTTGGAGGAAATTAAGAAACAGATCAAGGAGTTACTGGATAAAGGCTATATTCGCCCAAGTTCGTCACCTTGGGGATCACCAGTACTTCTAGTGGAGAAGAAAGATGGATCACTAAGGATGGTTGTTGATTACCGAGGATTGAATGAAGTGACCATCAAAAACAAGTACCCATTGCCGATGATCAATGATTTGTTTGACCGCCTGCAAGGAGCTAAAGTATTTTCCAAGATCGATCTACGATCAGGATACCATCAGTTAAAGATTCGAGAGCAGGATATACCCAAGACGGCATTTACCACCAGATATGGATTGTATGAGTATACCGTTATGTCATTTGGACTGACTAACGCACCTGCCTATTTCATGAACCTGATGAACAAAGTATTTATGGAGTTTTTGGATAAGTTCGTCGTGGTATTCATTGATGATATTTTAATCTTTTCCAAGGATGAGGAAGAGCATGAGGAGCATTTGCGATTGGTACTTGAGAAGCTCAGAGAACATCAGTTATATGCCAAGTTCAGCAAATGTGAGTTTTGGTTGAAGGAAGTTGGATTCCTCGGACATGTTATTTCTGGAGAAGGAATAGCAGTAGACCCTGCCAAGGTTGACACAGTGACAAGTTGGGAATCACCCACGACAGTTGGAGAAATCCGGAGTTTTCTTGGACTTGCAGGATACTACCGGAGATTTATCGAGAATTTCTCGAAGATTGCTAAGCCCATGACTGAGCTATTGAAGAAGGACACCAAATTCAATTGGACTGAGGAATGTGAAGCTAGTTTCCAAGAGTTGAAGAAACGATTGGTTACATCACCCGTGTTGATTCTGCCAGATCAACGCAAGGACTATGAAGTTTATTGCGACGCTTCTCGTCGAGGACTTGGAGCAGTGCTTATGCAGGAAGGAAGAGTTGTTTCGTATGCTTCACGACAACTTAAACCCCATGAGAAGAATTATGCTACACATGATTTGGAATTAGCAGCCGTGGTGCATGCATTGAAGACATGGAGACATTTTCTCATCGGAAACCATTGTGAGGTGTACACGGATCACAAGAGTTTGAAGTACATTTTCACGCAGAAAGAGTTAAACCTCAGACAGAGGAGATGGTTGGAGCTCATCAAGGATTATGACATGAGATTGCATTATCACCCCGGAAAGGCTAACGTAGTAGCAGACGCGTTGAGCCGCAAGAGTCATATCAGCACCCTCATGACAGGAGAGTTACCTCAGGAGTTAGCCGAGGACATACGCGAGCTATGGTTGGAGATAGTCCCGAGAGGCTATTTAGCGACATTGGAGATTCAGTCTACCTTGATGGAAAGGATCAGAGAAGCTCAGAAGTCAGATAAGGAGATTAAAGAGATAAAGGAGAAGTTGAGCAAAGGAAAAGCCAAGGGATTTCGTGAAGATGAGCACAATACCTTATGGTTTGAAGACCGTGTATATGTACCAAATGATCCGGAGATCAGGAAGTTGATTTTGCAAGAAGCCCATGATTCACCGTACTCGATTCACCCAGGGAATACCAAGATGTATTTGGATTTGAAGAACACTTTCTGGTGGACCGGAATGAAGAAGGATATTGCGGAGTATGTAGCAGTTTGTGATGTATGTCAGAGAGTGAAGGCAGAGCATCAGAAGCCAGCAGGATTGTTGCAACCATTGCCGATACCCGAATGGAAGTGGGATAAAATAGGCATGGATTTTATCACAGGATTACCAAGGACTCGTTCAGGCTATGACTCGATATGGGTTGTAGTCGACCGTTTGACGAAAGTGGATCATTTCATTCCAGTAAAGACCACTTACACCAGTGCTAAGTTGGCTAAGATATACATGACCAGGATCGTATGTTTGCATGGAGTTCCGAGGACCATTGTATCAGACAGAGGAACCCAATTTACCTCGAAGTTTTGGAAGCAGTTACATGAAACATTGGGAACCAGGCTGGAATTTAGTACAGCATTTCACCCACAGACAGATGGACAGACCGAGAGAGTCAACCAGATTTTGGAGGACATGTTGAGAGCATGTGCACTAGATTATGGATCTAGTTGGGACGACAAGTTGCCATATGCGGAGTTTTCATATAACAACAGTTATCAAACCAGTTTGAAGATGGCCCCTTTCGAAGCTTTGTACGGAAGGAGGTGTAGAACACCGTTGCTATGGGACGAAGTTGGAGACCGTCAGTTGTTTGGACCAGATTTGATTAAGGAGTCTGAACAGAAAGTAAGGTTGATTCGCGATAGGCTCAAGGTAGCCCAGTCCAGGCAGAAGAGTTATGCTGATTCTAAACGAAAGGAGACAGTTCACGAAGTCGGAGACCGAGTGTATCTTCGAGTATCACCCCTTCGAGGAGTGAAGCGCTTTGGAGTTAAGGGAAAGTTAGCGCCCCGTTTTATCGGACCATACAGAGTGTTGGAACGTATGGGAGAAGTTGCTTACAAGCTGGAATTGCCCGAAGGATTGTCTGAAGTACATGATGTATTTCATGTTTCGCAGTTGAAGAAGTGCCACGCAGAGATGGCTGAGATACCACTGAGAGATACTGTGCCACTGGAAGCGATTCAGTTGGAAAGTGATTTGACTTATGAGGAGAAACCAGTTAAGATTCTCGAGTATGCCAGCCGAGTTACCAGCAGCAAGGTCATCAAGTTTTGCAAAGTTCAGTGGAGTCACCACACGGAAGATGAGGCCACCTGGGAGCGAGAGGAAGATCCATGGAAAAACCACTCCCACCTGTTTTCTAGCTAACCCGAATCTCGAGGGCGAGATTCATCTTAAGGGGGGTAGGTTTGTAACATCCCAAATTTTCAATTTGGAATGTTATACATAGAGCATCATTGCATATCATGTTTTATTGCATTTTGACAAATCCTCGATAAATCCTAAGCAACTCAAGGACCCTCGGAGAGAGTTGGGGATTTTCTCGAATTTTCTTTTGATTTTTCAGACGAGGATTTTGGTTTTAATTATTTTCTTTCCGGAAAATATTTCATTCTTAAAATATACGAGAGGAGAAAATATGACTTCTCCAAAACAATTGAAATACTGGAGGAAAAATGTTAAAATCATTATTTGGAATTTATTGGATTTTATTTGCAATTTTTATTGCATTTAAAAAATATGCATGTTTTCAAAATATTTATTTTTGATTTTAAAAATGTTCACCCTATTCTAGATTTTCTAACAAGACGGGGAAAATTTATTTCATATTTTTCTGATTTTTATTTATTTTTCTATGCAATTTTCTTCGCGGAACTTAAAAAAAACGCCCGGGCCGACTGGGCCAAAGGCCCAGCCGACGGCCCGCGCCGCCCGTCGTCTCCTCGCGCAGCATGCCGCCCGCCGCCGCCGGAGTCCGGCTCGGACACGCCGCCCGCCGCCGCCTTTGCCCCTCCTCCAAGCATCCCCCCCTCATATATACCCCCCTCGCCTCTCCCTCTCCCCCC
>NC_057805.1:376570192-376581593 GCF_018294505.1 Triticum aestivum
CCCCGCACCCCGCCGCCGAGCCGCGCCCGCCGGAGCCCTCGCCGGAGCGAGCCCCGTCGAGGTACTGCCCCCGCCGTTCCCGTCGTGTTGACCGGTTTTCTGAAAAAAAAACCTTTTGTTTTAAAAAAAAACCCTAGATCGGTTTTTTTCGGTTTTCTTATTTTACGAGCGTTCACCGAACCGTTCGTTTTAACGAACGCGTTCATCGGTTTTTCTCTGTTAACGAACGTCCGTTATATAACCGTTCGTCCGTTTTTCTTTTCGGCGGATTTTCTCGTTATTTTCTCAGATTCGATTTCTGATCGAATCTTCGTTTCTGTTTAACTTCTCGCTCGTTTATCGGAATCAGGTGATTCAAGCGCCTAGAGTTTCGTCTCGAAATTCTCTTTCCGTTTAACCTACTCAAACAAGTTTTTGCTATAGTAAAATTTGACCTAGATCCAGATTAGCAAACGAAGTTTCTTTCTTCCGCCGTTTGACTTTCGTTGTTTCTTTCGAGTTGATTCTTTTTGCAAACCGGAGTTCTTAAGTTGAACTTTCTGGTTGGATCTTTCATTCGAGTTTTACCTGTGCATTAGTTGAGTACTGATTGTATGCTTTTTTGTTTGCGATAGAGTACCCGGAGTGTGCCGCTTGTTACTTCGAATCGCTAGGTTTTGCGGATCATCAGCAAGGCAAGTAACACTTTGATCATACCCCGTTCATACCCAGTTTTATTGCATTAGATCTATTCCTTCAAACACATTGCATGATTAGGATATAATAAACTGTGGGTATTTGGAAGTAGTTGAGGTAGTACCTATTACCTATTTTTCTATCAAACCCTTGGGAGTTACTTCTACGTTGCTTTTATTATTGCCATGCTATGCTCGTAGACGTGGATTGGGTTTGAGTGAAATTCATGACAGATCTGAGATTGTTAATTAATGGTTTACTTAAGGTGGCAACTTAAACTCACATCTGGGTGGATTGAGGTACCTGGGTATTCCAAGATTGCCTGTTTTTCTTTTGGACCGCCACCCAGGTTCAAAGGGATCATGAGATTTTTCATGCTAGAAACTTCCGTGTGCAGCCGCAAGCTATTATGGGCTCTAGCATAGTTGATTAAGTCGTGTGAACTCTTACAGTGGTAGACTAGCAGATGTAGGGGAAAGTAGGTGTAACGGTCTACCCATACGTAAGGTGCAAGCACTTCTGAAAGACTGTGTCTTGGTCATCCGTTACTCAAACACCATGTAGTGCGAGTAATCCAACGGAGGAGATCAAGTCTTGTGGGAAAAGTGCACAAACCTCTGCAGAGTGTACAAACTGATCATGATTAGCCGTGTCCCCGGTTATGGACAACTTGAGTATCTAGTACTTGGATTATCATGTGAATCTCAACACTATGTTACTTCTAATTAATTTTGTTGGGTTATTGATGACATTTTTCTTAATTGGGATTGAGATGCTGTCAACCATCTCAATTTTTCACAACCACCATGATAGTTAAATAAAATTTATTCCTTTGAAGTAGGATAAAATTGGCTTTTCGCAAAATTGTAACCATAGAGCTTTCAACCAGCCATATATGCATATAGTATAGCATTATTATTGTTCATTATTCTATATGTGTTACATTGCCAGCATATTCCATGTGCTGACCCGTTTTCGGGCTGCAACGTTTCATGTTGCAGACTTTTCAGACGACGAGTAAGGTGCCTTAGGTCGTGGTCTTATACTCAGTGATGCCGCTGGAGTTGATGGACTCACTTATCTTCCAAGTCTTCCGCTGTTATCGTTATTAGATGGCCTTAAGCCATGTTTATTATACTTAGTCTCTATGGAGATATCCGATGTAATAAGTGTGTGATTGCTACTCTATTATAAATCCTCCATTTGTACTGTGCGTGTCAGCATTACTGATCCAGGGATGACACTGGTGCACAGCAGCACAGGCCATTTGAGGTCTGGTCGCTACACTTTCATAGGGAACTTTTGGAGAACTTTTCTTAAGGAGTTCGTTCAGAAACTTGTATAGAAACTTTCTTAATGAGCACTCGACAAACGCATTTTGAGAACATAGACAAAGTCCCACCTATGGACCTAGTGCATCATCATAACTGAGGTCTCTTGCATTTCCCTACAAGTAATTGGATCTCATATGGAGATGTTTAGTGAAGTGGAATGGAAAAAATCGAATGCAACTACACAAGAACTAGTCTGTAACTGTCGTTCGGAATCACTTTTGTGCAGTGTTAACTGAAACATGGATATCTGACTCATACGGAGTCCGTTTTGGTCCACAAGTAGTCAAAAATGTTTTTGACAACCAGATGCTTCAAAGGATTCTTTCATATGGAACTTTTGGAGAACTTTTCTTAAGGAGTTCGTTCAGAAACTTGTATAGAAACTTTCTTAATGAGAACTCGACAAACGCATTTCGAGAACATACACAAATTCCCAGCTATGGACCTGGTGCATCATCATAACTGAGGTCTCTTGCATTTCCCTACAAGTAATTGGATCTCACATGGAGATGTTTAGTGAAGTAGAATGGAAAAAATCAAATGCAACTACACAAGAACTAGTCCGTAACTGTCGTTCGGAATCAGTTTTGCGCAGTGTTAACTAAAACATGGATATCTGACTCATACGAAGTCCGCTTTGGCTCCACAAGTAGTCAAAACGTTTGTGACGACCAGATGCTTCAAAGGATTCTTTCATAGGTAACTTTTGGAGAACTTTTCTTAATGAGTTCGTTCAGAAACTTGTACAGAAACTTTCTTAATAAGCACTCAACAAACGCATTTCGAGAACATACACAAAGTCCTAGCTATGGACCTAGTGCATCATCATAACTGAGGTCTCTTGCATTTACCTAGAAGTAATTGGATCTTATATGGAGATGTTTAGTGAAGTAGAATAGAAAAAATCGAATGCAACTACACAAGAACTAGTCTGTAACTGTCGTTCGGAATCAGTTTTGGGCACTGTTAACTGAAACATGGATATCTAAATCATACGGAGTCCGTTTTGGCTCCACAAGTAGTCAAAACATTTATGACGACCAGATGCTTCAAAGGATTCTTTCATATGGAACTTTTGGAGAACTTTTCTTAAGGAGTTCGTTCAGAAACTTGTATAGAAACTTTCTTAATGAGCACTCGACAAACGCATTTCGAGAACATACACAAAGTCCCAGCTATGGACCTAGTGCATCATCATAACTGAGGTCTCTTGCATTTCCCTACAAGTAATTGGATCTCATATGGAGATGTTTAGTGAAGTGGAATGGAAAAAATCGAATGCAACTACACAAGAACTAGTCTGTAACTGTCGTTCGGAATCACTTTTGTGCAGTGTTAACTGAAACATGGATATCTGACTCATACGGAGTCCGTTTTGGCTACACAAGTTTTCAAAACATTTGTCACGACCAAATGCTTCAAAGGATTCTTTCATAGGGAACTTTTGGAGAACTTTTCTTCAGGAGTTCATTCAGAAACTTGTACAGAAACTTTCAAAATGAACACTCGACAAACGCATTTCGAGAACATACACAAAGTCCCAGCTATGGACCTAGTGCATCATCATAACTGAGGTCTCTTGCATTTAGCTACAAGTAATTGGATCTCATATGGAGATGTTTAATGAACTAGAATGGAAAAAATTGAATGCAACTACACAAGAACTAGTCTGTAACTGTCATCGGAATCAGTTTTGCGCAGTGTTAACTGAAACATGGATATCTGACTTATACGGAGTCCGTTTGGGCTCCACAAGTAGTCAAAACGTTTGTGACTACCAAATGCTTCAAAGGATTCTTGCATAGGGAACTTTTGGAGAACTTTTCTTAAGGAGTTCATTCAGAAACTTGTATAGAAACTTTCTTAATGAGAACTCGACAAACGCATTTCGAGAACATACACAAATTCCCAGCTATGGACCTGCTGCATCATCATAACTGAGGTCTCTTGCATTTCCCTACAAGTAATTGGATCTCACATGGAGATGTTTAGTGAAGTAGAATGGAAAAAATCGAATGCAACTACACAAGAACTAGTCTGTAACTGTCGTTCGGAATCAGTTTTGCACAGTGTTAACTGAAACATGGATATCTGACTCATACGGAGTCCGTTTTGGCTCCAAAAGTAGTGAAAACGTTTGTGACGACTAGATTCTTCAAAGGATTCTTTCATAGGGAACTTTTGGAGAACTTTTCTTCAGGAGTTCATTCAGAAACTTCTACAGAATCTTTCTTAATGAACACTCGACAAACGCATTTCGAGAACATACACAAAGTCCCAGCTATGGACCTAGTGCATCATCATAACTGAGGTCTCTTGCATTTAGCTACAAGTAATTGTATCTCATATGGAGATGTTTAGTGAAGTAGAATGGAAAAAATTGAATGCAACTACACAAGAACTAGTCTGTAACTTTCGTTCGGAATCAGTTTTGCGCAGTGTTAACTGAAACATGGATATCTGACTCATACGGAGTCCGTTCTGGCTCCACAAGTAGTCAAAACATTTGTGATGACCAAATGCTTCAAAGGATTCTTGCATAGGGAACTTTTGGAGAACTTTTCTTAAGGAGTTCGTTCAGAAACTTGTATAGAAACTTTCTTAATGAGAACTCGACAAACGCATTTCGAGAACATACACAAATTCCCAGCTATGGACTTGGTGCATCATCATAACTGAGGTCTCTTGCATTTCCCTACAAGTAATTGGATCTCACATGGAGATGTTTAGTGAAGTGGAATGGAAAAAATCGAATGCAACTACACAAGAACTAGTCCGTAACTGTCGTTCGGAATCAGTTTTGCGCAGTGTTAACTAAAACATGGATATCTGACTCATACGAAGTCCGCTTTGGCTCCACAAGTAGTCAAAACGTTTGTGACGACCAGATGCTTCAAAGGATTCTTTCATAGGTAACTTTTGGAGAACTTTTCTTAATGAGTTCGTTCAGAAACTTGTACAGAAACTTTCTTAATGAGCACTCGACAAACGCATTTCGAGAACATACACAAAGTCCTAGCTATGGACCTAGTGCATCATCATAACTGAGGTCTCTTGCATTTACCTACAAGTAATTGGATCTTATATGGAGATGTTTAGTGAAGTAGAATAGAAAAAATCGAATGCAACTACACAAGAACTAGTCTGTAACTGTCGTTCGTAATCAGTTTTGCGCACTATTAACTGAAACATGGATATCTAACTCATACGGAGTCCGTTTTGGCTCCACATGTATTCAAAACATTTATGACGACCAGATGCTTCAAAGGATTCTTTCATAGGGATCTTTTGGAGAAGTTTTCTTAAGGAGTTTGTTCAGAAACTTGTATAGAAAGTTTCTTAATGAGCACTCGACAAACGCATTTCGAGAACATACACAAAGTCCCACCTATGGACCTAGTGCATCATCATAACTGAGGTCTCTTGCATTTCCCTACAAGTAATTGGATCTCATATGGAGATGTTTAGTGAAGTGGAATGGAAAAAATCGAATGCAACTACACAAGAACTAGTCTGTAACTGTCGTTCGGAATCACTTTTGTGCAGTGTTAACTGAAACATGGATATCTGAGTCATACGGAGTCCGTTTTGGTCCACAAGTAGTCAAAAAGTTTTTGACAACCAGATGCTTCAAAGGATTCTTTCATATGGAAATTTTGGAGAACTTTTCTTAAGGAGTTCGTTCAGAAACTTGTATAGAAACTTTCTTAATAAGAACTCGACAAACGCATTTCGAGAACATACACAAATTCCCAGCTATGGACCTGGTGCATCATCATAACTGAGGTCTCTTGCATTTCCCTACAAGTAATTGGATCTCACATGGAGATGTTTAGTGAAGTAGAATGGAAAAAATCGAATGCAACTACACAAGAACTAGTCCGTAACTGTCGTTCGGAATCAGTTTTGCGCAGTGTTAACTAAAACATGGATATCTGACTCATACGAAGTCCGCTTTGGCTCCACAAGTAGTCAAAACGTTTGTGATGACCAGATGCTTCAAAGGATTCTTTCATAGGTAACTTTTGGAGAAATTTTCTTAATGAGTTCGTTCAGAAACTTGTACAGAAACTTTCTTAATGAGCACTCAACAAACGCATTTCGAGAACATACACAAAGTCCTAGCTATGGACCTAGTGCATCATCATAACTGAGGTCTCTTGCATTTACCTACAAGTAATTGGATCTTATATGGAGATGTTTAGTGAAGTAGAATAGAAAAAATCGAATGCAACTACACAAGAACTAGTCTGTAACTGTCGTTCGAAATCAGTTTTGCGCACTGTTAACTGAAACATGGTTATCTAAATCATACGGAGTCCGTTTTGGCTCCACAAGTAGTCAAAACATTTATGATGACCAGATGCTTCAAAGGATTCTTTCATAGGGAACTTTTGGAGAACTTTTCTTAAGGAGTTCGTTCAGAAACTTGTATAGAAACTTTCTTAATGAGCACTCGACAAACGCATTTCGAGAACATACACAGAGTCCCAGCTATGGACCTAGTGCATCATCATAACTGAGGTCTCTTGCATTTCCCTACAAGTAACTGGATCTCATATGGAGATGTTTAGTGAAGTGGAATGGAAAAAATCGAATGCAACTACACAAGAACTAGTCTGTAACTGTCGTTCGGAATCACTTTTGTGCAGTGTTAACTGAAACATGGATATCTGACTCATACGGAGTCCGTTTTGGCTCCACAAGTAGTCAAAACATTTGTCACGACCAGATGCTTCAAAGGATTCTTTCATAGGGAACTTTTGGAGAACTTTTCTTCAGGAGTTCATTCAGAAACTTGTACAGAAACTTTCAAAATGAACACTCGACAAACGCATTTCGAGAACATACACAAAGTCCCAGCTATGGACCTAGTGCATCATCATAACTGAGGTCTCTTGCATTTAGCTACAAGTATTTGGATCTCATATGGAGATGTTTAATGAAGTAGAATGGAAAAAATTGAATGCAACTACACAAGAACTAGTTTGTAACTGTCGTTCGGAATCAGATTTGCGCAGTGTTAACTGAAACATGGATATCTGACTCATACGGAGTCCGTTTGGGCTCCACAAGTAGTCAAAACGTTTGTGACGACCAAATGCTTCAAAGGATTCTTGCATAGGGAACTTTTGGAGAACTTTTCTTAAGGAGTTCATTCAGAAACTTGTATAAAAACTTTCTTAATGAGAACTCGACAAACGCATTTCGAGAACATACACAAATTCCCAGCTATGGACCTGGTGCATCATCATAACTGAGGTCTCTTGCATTTCCCTACAAGTAATTGGATCTCACATGGAGATGTTTAGTGAAGTAGAATGGAAAAAATCGAATGCAACTACACAAGAACTAGTCTGTAACTGTCGTTCGGAATCAGTTTTGCACAGTGTTAACTGAAACATGGATATCTGACTCATACGGAGTCCGTTTTGGCTCCAAAAGTAGTGAAACGTTTGTGACGACCAGATTCTTCAAAGGATTCTTTCATAGGGAACTTTTGGAGAACTTTTATTTAGGAGTTCATTCAGAAACTTGTACAAAAACTTTCTTAATGAACACTCGACAAACGCATTTCGAGAACATACACAAAGTCCCAGCTATGAAACTAGTGCATCATCATAACTGAGGTCTCTTGCATTTAGCTACAAGTAATTGGATCTCATATGGAGATGTTTAGTGAAGTAGAATGGAAAAAATTGAATGCAACTACACAAGAACTAGTCTGTAACTGTCGTTCGGAATCAGTTTTGCGCAGTGTTAACTGAAACATGGATATCTGACTCATACGGAGTCCGTTCTGGCTCCACAAGTAGTCAAAACGTTTGTGACGACCAAATGCTTCAAAGGATTCTTGCATAGGGAACTTTTGGAGAACTTTTCTTAAGGAGTTCGTTCAGAAACTTGTATAGAAACTTTCTTAATGAGAACTCGACAAACGCATTTTGAGAACATACACAAATTCCCAGCTATGGACCTGGTGCATCATCATAACTGAGGTCTCTTGCATTTCCCTACAAGTAATTGGATCTCACATGGAGATGTTTAGTGAAGTAGCATGGAAAAAATTGAATGCAACTACACAAGAACTAGTCCGTAACTGTCGTTCGGAATCAGTTTTGCGCAGTGTTAACTAAAACATGGATATCTGACTCATACGAAGTCCGCTTTGGCTCCACAAGTAGTCAAAATGTTTGTGACAACCAGATGCTTCAAAGGATTCTTTCATAGGGAACTTTTGGAGAGCTTTTCTTAAGGAGTGCGTTCAGAAACTTGTACAAAAACTTTCTTAATGAGCACTCGACAAACGCATTTCGAGAACATACACAAAGTCCTAGCTATGGACCTGGTGCATCATCATAACTGAGGTCTCTTGCATTTCCCTACAAGTAATTGGATCTTATATGGAGATGTTTTGTGAAGTAGAATAGAAAAAATCGAATGCAACTACACAAGAACTAGTCTGTAACTGTCGTTCGGAATCAGTTTTGCGCACTATTAACTGAAACATGGATATCTAACTCATACGGAGTCCGTTTTGGCTCCACAATTATTCAAAACATTTATGACGACCAGATGCTTCAAAGGATTCTTTCATAGGTAACTTTTGGAGAACTTTTCTTATTGAGTTCGTTCAGAAACTTGTACAGAAACTTTCTTAATGAGCACTCAACAAACGCATTTCGAGAACATACACAAAGTCCTAGCTATGGACCTAGTGCATCATCATAACTGAGGTCTCTTGCATTTACCTACAAGTAATTGGATCTTATATGGAGATGTTTAGTGAAGTAGAATAGAAAAAATCGAATGCAACTACACAAGAACTAGTCTGTAACTGTCGTTCGGAATCAGTTTTGCGCACTGTTAACTGAAACATGGATATCTAAATCATATGGAGTCCGTTTTGGATCCACAAGTAGTCAAAACATTTATGACGACCAGATGCTTCAAAGGATTCTTTCATAGGGAACTTTTGGAGAACTTTTCTTAAGGAGTTCGTTCAGAAACTTGTATAGAAACTTTCTTAATGAGCACTCGACAAACGCATTTCGAGAACATACACAATGTCCCAGCTATGGACCTAGTGCATCATCATAACTGAGATGTTTAGTGAAATGGAATGGAAAAAATCGAATGCAACTACACAAGAACTAGTCTGTAACTGTCGTTTGGAATCACTTTTGTGGAGTGTTAACTGAAACATGGATATCTGACTCATACGGAGTCCGTTTTGGCTCCACAAGTAGTCAAAACATTTTTCACGGCCAGATGCTTCAAAGGATTCTTTCATAGGGAACTTTTGGAGAACTTTTCTTCAGGAGTTCATTTAGAAACTTGTACAGAAACTTTCAAAATGAACACTCGACAAACGCATTTCGAGAACATACACAAAGTCCCAGCTATGGACCTATTGCATCATCATAACTGAGGTCTCTTGCATTTAGCTACAAGTAATTGGATCTCATATGGAGATGTTTAATGAAGTAGAATGGAAAAAATTGAATGCAACTACACAAGAACTAGTCTGTAACTGTTGTTCGGAATCAGTTTTGCGCAGTGTTAACTGAAACATGGATATCTGACTCATACGGAGTCCGTTTGGGCTCCACAAGTAGTCAAAACGTTTGTGACGACCAAATGCTTCAAAGGATTCTTGCATAGGGAACTTTTGGAGAACTTTTCTTAAGGAGTTCATTCAGAAACTTGTATAGAAACTTTCTTAATGAGAACTCGACAAACGCATTTCGAGAACATACACAAATTCCCAGCTATGGACCTGGTGCATCATCATAACTGAGGTCTCTTGCATTTCCCTACAAGTAATTGGATCTCACATGGAGATGTTTAGTGAAGTAGAATGGAAAAAATCGAATGCAACTACACAAGAACTAGTCTGTAACTGTCGTTCGGAATCAGTTTTGCACAGTGTTAACTGAAACATGGATATCTGACTCATACGGAGTCCGTTTTGGCTCCAAAAGTAGTGAAAACGTTTGTGACGACCAGATTCTTCAAAGGATTCTTTCATAGGGAACTTTTGGAGAACTTTTCTTCAGGAGTTCGTTCAGAAACTTGTACAGAAACTTTCTTAATGAACACTCGACAAACGCATTTCGAGAACATACACAAAGTCCCAGCTATGGACCTAGTGCATCATCATAACTGAGGCCTCTTGCATTTAGCTACAAGTAATTGGATCTCATATGGAGATGTTCAGTGAAGTAGAATGGAAAAAATTGAATGCAACTACACAAGAACTGGTCTGTAACTGTCGTTCGGAATCAGTTTTGCGCAGTGTTAACTGAAACATGGATATCTGACTCATACGGAGTCCGTTTTGGCTCCACAAGTAGTCAAAACGTTTGTGACGACCATATGCTTCAAAGGATTCTTGCATAGGGAACTTTTGGAGAACTTTTCTTAAGGAGTTCGTTCAGAAACTTGTATAGAAACTTTCTTAATGAGAACTCGACAAACGCATTTCGAGAACATACACAAATTCCCAGCTATGGACCTGGTGCATCATCATAACTGAGGTCTCTTGCATTTCCCTACAAGTAATTGGATCTCACATGGAGATGTTTAGTGAAGTAGAATGGAAAAAATCGAATGCAACTACACAAGAACTAGTCTGTAACTATCTTTCGGAATCAGTTTTGCACCGTGTTAACTGAAACATGGATATCTGACTCATACGGAGTCCGTTTTGGCTCCACAAGTAGTCAAAACGTTTGTGATGACCAGATGCTTCAAAGGATTCTTTCATAGGGAACTTTTGCAGAACTTTTCTTAAGGAGTGCGTTCAGAAACTTGTATAGAAACTTTCTTAATCAGCACTCGACAAACGCATTTCGAGAACATACACAAAGTCCCAGCTATGGACCTGGTGCATCATCATAACTGAGGTCTCTTGCATTTCCCTACAAGTAATTGGATCTCACATGGAGATGTTTAGTGAAGTAGAATGGAAAAAATCGAATGCAACTACACAAGAACTAGTCTGTAACTGTCGTTCGGAATCACTTTTGCACAGTGTTAACTGAAACATGGATATCTGACTCATACGGAGTCCGTTTTGGCTCCAAAAGTAGTCAAAACATTTGTCACGACCAGATGCTTCAAAGGATTCTTTCATAGGGAACTTTTGGAGAACTTTTCTTCAGGAGTTCATTCAGAAACTTGTACAGAAACTTTCAAAATGAACACTCGACAAACGCATTTCGAGAACATACACAAAGTCCCAGCTATGGACCTAGTGCATCATCATAACTGAGGTCTCTTGCATTTAGCTACAAGTAATTTGATCTCATATGGAGATGTTTAATGAAGTAGAATGGAAAAAATTGAATGCAACTACACAAGAACTAGTCTGTAACTGTCGTTCGGAA
>NC_057805.1:376581707-376585541 GCF_018294505.1 Triticum aestivum
CTTCACAAGATTCTTGCATAGGGAACTTTTGCAGAACTTTTCTTAAGGAGTTCATTCAGAAACTTGTATAGAAACTTTCTTAATGAGAACTCGACAAACGCATTTCGAGAACATACACAAATTCCCAGCTATGGACCTGGTGCATCATCATAACTGAGGTCTCTTGCATTTCCCTACAAGTAATTGGATCTCACATGGAGATGTTTAGTGAAGTAGAATGGAAAAAATCGAATGCAACTACACAAGAACTAGTCTCTAACTGTCGTTCGGAATCAGTTTTGCACAGTGTTAACTGAAACATGGATATCTGACTCATACGGAGTCCGTTTTGGCTCCAAAAGTAGTGAAAACGTTTGTGACGACCAGATTCTTCAAAGGATTCTTTCATAGGGAACTTTTGGAGAACTTTTCTTCACGAGTTCATTCAGAAACTTGTACAGAAACTTTCAAAATGAACACTCGACAGACTGAGGTCTCTTGCATTTCCCTACAAGTAATTCGATCTCATATGGAGATGTTTAATGAAGTAGAATCGAAAAAATTGAATGCAACTACACAAGAACTAGTCTGTAACTGTCGTTCGGAATCAGTTTTGTGCATTGTTAACTCAAACATGGATATCTGACTCATACGGAGTCCGTTTTGGCTCCACAAGTAGTCAAAATGTTTGTGAAGACAAGATGCTTCAAAGGATTCTTTTATAGGGAACTATTGGAGAACTTTTCTTAAGGAGTTCGTTCAGAAACTTGTATAGAAACTTTCTTAAAAAGCACTTGACAAACGCATTTCGAGAACATACACAAAGTTCCAGCTATGGACCTAGTGCATCATCATAACTGAGGTCTCTTGCATTTCCCTACAAGTAATTGGATCTCATATGGAGATGTTTAGTGAAGTAGAATGGAAAAAATCGAATGCAACTACATAAGAACTAGTCTGTAACTGTCGTTCGGAATCAGTTTTGCGCAGTGTTAACTGAAACATGGATATCTGACTCATACGGAGTCCGTTTTGGCTCCACAAGTAGTCAGAACATTTGTGACGACCAGATGCTTCAAAGGATTCTTTCATAGGGAACTTTTGGAGAACTTTTCTTAAGGAGTTCGTTCAGAAACTTGTATAGAAACTTTCTTAATGAGCACTCGACAAACGCATTTCGAGAACATACACAAAGTCCCAGCTATGGGCCTAGTGCATCATCATAACTGAGGTCTCTTGCACTTCCCTACAAGTAATTGGTTCTCATATGGAGATGTTTAGTGAAGTAGAATGGAAAAAATTGAATGCAACTACACAAGAACTAGTCTGTAACTGTCGTTCGGAATCAGTTTTGCACAGTCTTAAGTGAAACATGGATATCTGACTCATACGGAGTTCGTATTGGCTCCACAAGTAGTCAAAATGTTTGTGTCGACCAGATGCTTCAAAGGATTCTTTCATAGGGAACTATTGGAAAACTTTTCTTAAGGAGTTCATTCAGAAACATGTATAGAAACTTTCTTAATGAGCACTCGACAAACGCATTTCGAGAACATGCACAAAGTCCCAGCTATGGACCTAGTGCATCATCATAACTGAGGTCTCTTGCATTTTCCTACAAGTAATTGGATCTCATATGGAGATGTTTAGTGAAGTAGAATGGAAAAAATCGAATGCAACTACACAAGAACTAGTCTGTAACCGTCGTTCGGAATCAGTTTTGCGCAGTGTTAACTGAAACATGGATATCTGACTCATATGGAGTCCGTTTTGGCTCCACAAGCAGTCAGAACATTTGTGACGACCAGATGCTTGAAAGGATTCTTTCAATGGAAACTTTTGGAGAACTTTTCTTAAGGAGTTCGTTCAGAAACTTGTATAGAAACTTTCTGTAGCGACCAGACCTCAAATGGCCTGTGCTGCTGTGCACCAGTGTCATCCCTAGATCAGTAATGCTGACACGCACAGTACAAATGGAGGATTTATAACAAAGTAGCAATCACACACTTATTACATCGAGTAACTCCGAAGAGTTTGAGTATGATAAACATGGCTTAAGGCCATCTAACACGATAACAGCGGAAGACTTGGAAGATAAGTGAGTCCATCACTCCAGCGGCATCACTGAGTATAAGACCACGACCTAAGGCACCTTACTCGTCGTCTGAAAAGTCTGCAACATGAAACGTTGCTGCCCGAAAACGGGTCAGCACATAGAATATGCTGGCAAAGTAACACATAGAGAGCAATGAACAATAGTAATGCTATACTATATGCATATATGGCTGGTGGAAAGCTATATGGTTACAGTTTTTTTTGCGAAAAGCCAATTTTATCCTACTTCAAAAGGAATAAATTTTATTTAACTATCATGGTGGTTGAAACATTGAGAAGGTACCTCCAACTCAATCCCAATTAAGTATCATCATTAACCCAACAAAATTAATTATAAGTATCACGGTGATGAGATTCAAAATGATAATCCAGGTACTAGATACTCAAGTTGTCCATAACCGGGGACACGGCTAATCATGATTAGTTTGTACACTCTGCAGAGGTTTGCGCACTTTTCCCCACAAGACTCGATCGCCTCCGCTTGATTCTCGCACTGCATGATGTTTGAGAAACGGATGACCGAGACACAGTCTTTCAGAAACAATCACTCTTTACTCTGGATGGACCGGTACACCTACTTTCCCCTACATCTGCTAGTCCACCTCTTTAAGAGATCCTGTAACCTACTCAGCTATGCTAGAGCCCATAATAGCTTGTGGCTGCACACGGAAGTTTCTAGCATGAATAATCTTATGATCCCTTTGAGCCTGGGTGGCGGACCTTATACATACAGGCAACACTGGGTTCTCCAGGTGCCTCAATCCACCCAGATGTGAGTTTTAGTTGCCACCTTAAGTTGAACCATTAATAAACATCTCACATCTGTCATGAATATCACTCAAACCCAAATCCACGTCTACGAGCATAGCATGGCAATAATAAAAGCAACGTAGAAGTAACTCCCAAGGGTTTGATAAGAAAACAGGTAATAGGTACTACCTCAACTACTTCCCAATACCCACAGTTTAATTAGATCCTAATCATGCAAGTGTTTGTTGAAATAGATCTAATGCAATGAAAACTGGGAATGAACGAGGTATGATCAAAGTGTTACTTGCCTTGCTGATGATCCGCAAAACCTAGCGAGTCGAAGTAACAAGCGGCACACTCCGGGTACTCTATCGCAAACAAACAAGCATACAATCAGTACTCATCTAATGCACAGGTAAAACTCGAATGAAAGATCCAACCAGAAAGTTCAAATTAAGAACTCCGGTTTGCAAAAAGAATCAACTCGAAAGAAGCAACGAAAGTCAAACGGCGAAAGAAAGAAACTTCGTGTGCTAATCTGGATCTAGGTCAAATTTTACTGTAGCAAAAACTTGTTTGAGTAGGTTAAACGGAAAAAGAATTTCGAGACGAAACTCTAGGCGCTTGAATCGCCTGATTCCGATAAACGAGCGAGAAGTTAAACAGAATCGAAGATTCGATCAGAAATCGAATCTGAGAAAATAACGAGAAAATCCGACGAAAAGAAAAACGGTCGAACGGTTAAATAACGGACGTTCGTTAACAGAGAAAAACCGACGAACGCATTCGTTAAAACGAACGGTTCGGTGAACGCTCGCAAAATAATAAAACCGAAAAAAACCGATCTAGGGTTTTTTTTTAAATTAAGGGTTTTTTTTAAACGAAAACCGGCAAAGGTCAACGGGCATCGGGCAGTACCTCGTCGGGCTACTCCGGCGAGGGGCTCCGGGCTCGGGCGCGGGGCTCGGGATCGGGGGGGTGCGGCGAGGC
>NC_057805.1:376585893-376591937 GCF_018294505.1 Triticum aestivum
GGGCGGCGGCGGCGGCTTGCGGGTTGAGGGAGAGAGAGAGGGGGGCTATTTAAGGAGGGGGCGGGGGGTGCTGGGCTTGGGGAAGGGGGCACCGGCGGCATCGTACGGCGGTCGGACTCGGGCGGCGGTCCCGTGGCGTTTTCGGTCTCCAGGAAGGAGACGGGCGCGGGGGTTGGGCCGTCGGCTGGGCCTTTGGCCCAGGCGGCGCGCGGGCTTTTTTTTAAATAAGTTCCGTGGAAAATAATACGTAGAAAAATAAATAAAAATCGGAAAAAATATGAAATAAATTTTCCCCGTCTAGTTAGAAAATCTAGAATAGGGTGAACATTTTTTTTAAATCAAAATAAATATTTTTGAAAAACATGCAATATTTTTAATGCAATAAAAATTGCAAATAAATTCCAAATAATGATTTTAACACTTTTCCTCCAGTATTTCAATTGTTTTGGAGAAGTCATATTTTCTCCTCTCGTTTATTTTAAAAATGAAATATATTTTTCCGGAGAGAAAATAATTAAAACCACAATCCTTGTCTTATTATTTGATGAAAATCAAATATGAAAATTCGAGAGAATCCCCAACTCTCTCCGAGGGTCCTTGAGTTGCTTAGGATTTATCGAGGATTTGTCAAAATGCAATAAAACATGATATGCAATGATGATCTATGTATAACATACCAAATTGAAAATTTGGGATGTTACACTTTCTTAATGAGCACTCGACAAACGCATTTCGAGAACATACACAAAGTCCCAGCTATGGACCTAGTGCATCATCATAACTGAGGTCTCTTGCATTTCCCTACAAGTAATTGGATCTCATATGGAGATGTTTAGTGATGTAGAATGGAAAAAATTGAATGCAACTACACAAGAACTAGTCTGTAACTGTTGTTCGGAATCAGTTTTGCGCAGTGTTAACTGAAACATGGATATCTGACTCATACGGAATCCATTTTGGCTGCACAAGTAGGCAAAGCATTTGTGACGACCAGATGCTTCAAAGGATTCTTTCATAGGGAACTTTTGGAGAACTTTTCTTAAGGATTTCATTCAGAAACTTGTATAGAAACTTTCTTAATGAGCACTCGAGAAACGCATTTCGAGAACATACACAAAGTCCCAGCTATGGACCTAGTGCATCATCATAACTGAGGTGTCTTGCATTTCCCTAAAAGTAATTGGATCTCATATGGAGATGTTTAGTGAAGTAGAATCTAAAAAATCGAATGCAACTACACAAGAACTAGTCTGTAACTGTTGTTCGGAATCACTTTTGCGCAGTGTTAACTGAAACATGGATATCCGACTCATACGGAGTCTGTTTTGGCTCCACAAGTAGTCAAAACGTTTGTGACGACCAGATGCTTCAAAGGATTATTTCATAGGGAACTTTTGGATAACTTTCCTTAAGGAGTTCGTTCAAAAACTTGTATAGAAACTTTCTTAATGAACACTCGACAAACGCATTTCGAGAACATACACAAAGTCCCAGCTATGGACCTAGTGCATCATCATAACTGAGGTCTCTTGCATTTAGCTACAAGTAATTTGATCTCATATGGAGATGTTTAATGAAGTAGAATGGAAAAAATTGAATGCAACTACACAAGAACTAGTCTGTAACTGTCGTTCGGAATCAGTTTTGCGCAGTGTTAACTGAAACATGGATATCTGACTCATACGGAGTCCGTTTGGGCTCCACAAGTAGTCCCAACGTTTGTGACGACCAAATGCTTCACAAGATTCTTGCATAGGGAACTTTTGCAGAACTTTTCTTAAGGAGTTCATTCAGAAACTTGTATAGAAACTTTCTTAATGAGAACTCGACAAACGCATTTCGAGAACATACACAAATTCCCAGCTATGGACCTGGTGCATCATCATAACTGAGGTCTCTTGCATTTCCCTACAAGTAATTGGATCTGATATGGAGATGTTTAGTGAAGTAGAATGGAAAAAATCGAATGCAACTACACAAGAACTAGTCTGTAACTGTCGTTCGGAATCAGTTTTGCGCAGTGTTAAGTGAATCATGGATATCTGGCTCATACGGAGTCCGTTTTGGCTCCACAATTAGTCAAAACATTTGTGACGACCAGATGCTTCAAAGGATTCTTGCATAGGGAACATTTGAAGAACTTTTCTTAAGGAGTTCGTTCAGAAATTTGTATAGAAACTTTCTTAATGAGCACTCGACAAACGCATTTCGAGAACATACACAAAGTCCCAGCTATGGACCTAGTGCGTCATCATAACTGAGGTCAAAGCATTTCCCTACAAGTAATTGGATCTCATATGGAGATGTTTAGTGAAGTAGAATGGAAAAAATCGAATGCAACTACACAAGAACTAGTCTGTAACTGTCGTTCGGAATCAGTTTTGCACAGTGTTAACTGAAACATGGATATCTGACACATACGGAGTCCGTTTTGGCTCCAAAAGTAGTCAAAGCGTTTTTGACGACCAGATTCTTCAAAGGATTCTTTCATAGGGAACTTTTGGAGAACTTTTCTTCAGGAGTTCATTCAGAAACTTGTACAGAAACTTTCTTAATGAACACTCGACAAACGCATTTCGAGAACATACACAAAGTCCCAGCTATGGACCTAGTGCATCATCATAACTGAGGTCTCTTGCATTTCCCTACAAGTAATTGGATCTCATATGGAGATGTTTAGTGAAGTGGAATGGAAGAAATCGAATGCAACTACACAAGAACTAGTCTGTAACTGTCGTTCGGAATCAGTTTTGCGCAGTGTTAACTGAAACATGGATATCTGACTCATACGGAGTCTGCTTTGGCTCCACAAGTAGTCAAAACATTTGTGATGACCAGATGCTTCAAAGGATTCTTTCATAGGGAAATTTTGGAGAACTTTTCTTAATGAGTTCGTTTAGAAAACTTGTATAGAAACTTTCTTAATGAGCACTCGACAAACGCATCTCGAGAACATACACAAAGTCCCATCTATGGACCTAGTGCATCATCATAAGTGAGGTCTCTTACATTTCCCTACAAGTAATTGGATCTCATACAGAGATGTTTAGTGAAGTAGAATGGAAAAAATCGAATGCAACTACACAAGACCTAGTCTGTAACTGTCGTTCGGAATCACTTTTGCACAGTGTTAACTGAAACATGGATATCTGACTCATACGGAGTCCGTTTTGGCTCCAAAAGTAGTCAAAACGTTTGTGACGACCAGATTCTTCAAAGGATTCTTTCATAGGGAACTTTTGGAGAACTTTTCTTCAGGAGTTCATTCAGAAACTTGTATAGAAACTTTCTTAATGAACACTCGACAAACGCATTTCGAAAACATACACAAAGTCCCAGCTATGGACCTAGTGCATCATCATAACGGAGGTCTCTTGCATTTACCTACAAGTAATTGGATCTCATATGGAGATGTTTAGTGAAGTAGAATGGAAAAAATTGAATGCAACTACACAAGAACTAGTCTGTAACTGTTGTTCGGAATCAGTTTTGCGCAGTGTTAACTGAAACACGGATATCTGACTCATACGGAGTCCGTTTTGGCTCCACAAGTAGTCAAAACTTTTGTGACGACCAGATGCTTCAAAGGATTCTTTCATAGGGATCTTTTGGAGAAGTTTTCTTAAGGAGTTTGTTCAGAAACTTGTATAGAAAGTTTCTTAATGAGCACTCGACAAACGCATTTCGAGAACATACACAAATTCCCAGCTACGGACCTGGTTCATCATCATAACTGAGGTCTCTTGCATTTCCCTACAAGTAATTGGATCTCACATGGAGATGTTTAGTGAAGTAGAATGGAAAAAATCGAATGCAACTACACAAGAACTAGTACGTAACTGTCGTTCGGAATCAGTTTTGCGCAGTGTTAACTGAAACATGGATATCTGACTCATACGAAGTCCGCTTTGGCTCCACAAGTAGTCAAAACGCTTGTGACGACCAGATGCTTGAAAGGATTCTTTCATAGGGAACTTTTGGAGAACTTTTCTTAAGGAGTTCGTTCAGAAACTTGTATCGAAACTTTCTTCATGAGCACTCGACAAACGCATTTCGAGAACATACACAAAGTCCCAGCTATGGACCTAGTTCATCATCATAACTGAGGTCTCTTGAATTTCCCTACAATTAATTGGATCTCATATGGATATGTTTAGTGAAGTAGAATGGAAAAAGTCGAATGCAACTACACAAGAACTAGTCTGTAACTGTCGTTCGGAATCAGTTTTGCGTAGTGTTAACTGAAACATGGATATCTGACTCATACGGAGTCTGTTTTGGCTCCACAGTTAGTCAAAACATTTGTGACAACCATATGCTTCAAAGGATTCTTGCATAGGGAACTTTTGGAGAACTTTTCTTAAGGAGTTCGTTCAGAAACTTGTATAGAAACTTTCTTAATGAACACTAGACAAACGCATTTCGAGAACATACACAAAGTGCCAGCTATGGACATAGTGTATCACCATAACTGAGGTCTCTTGCATTTCCCTACAAGTAATTCGATCTCAGATGGAGATGTTTAGTAAAGTAGAATGAAAAAATCGAATGCAACTACACAAGAACTAGTCTGTAACTGTCGTTCGGAATCAGTTTTGCACAGTGTTAACTGAAACATGGATATCTGACTCATACGGAGTCCGTTTTGGCTCCACAAGTAGTCAAAATGTTTGTGAAGACCAGATGCTTCAAAGGATTCTTTCATAGGGAACTATTGGAGAACTTTTCTTAAGGAGTTCATTCAGAAACTTGTATAGAAACTTTCTTAATGAACACTCGACAAACACACTTTGAGAACATACACAAAGTCCCAGCTATGGACCTAGTGCATTATCATAACTGAGGTCTCTTGCATTTCCCTACAAGTAATTGGATCTCATATGGAGATGTTTAGTGAAGTAGAATGGAAAAAATCGAATGCAACTACACAAGAACTAGTCTGTAACTGTCGTTCGGAATCAGTTTTGCGCAGTGTTAACTGACACATGGATATCTGACACATACGGAGTCCGTTTTTGCTCCACAAGTAGTCTAAACATTTATGAAAACCAGATTCTTCAAAGGATTCTTTCATAGGGAACTTTTGGAGAACTTTTCTTAAGGAGTTCGTTTAGAAACTTGTATAGAGACTTTCTTAATTAACACTCGACAAACGCATTTCGAGAACATACACAAAGTCCCAGCTATGGACCTAGTGCATCATCATAACTGAGGTCTCTTGCATTTCCCTACAAGTAATTGGATCTCATATGGAGATGTTTAGTGAAGTAGAATGAAAAAAAATCGAATGCAACTACATAAGAACTAGTCTGTAACTGTCGTTCGAAATCGGTTTTGCGCAGTGTTAACTGAAATATGGATATCTAACTTATACGGAGTACGTTTTGGCTCCACAAGTAGTCAAAACGTTTGTGACAACTAGATGCTTCAAAGGATTCTTTCATAGAGAACTTTTGGAGAACTTTTCTTAAGGAGTTCGTTCAGAAACTTGTATAGAAACTTTCTTAATGAACACTCGACAAACGCATTTCGAGAACATACACAAAGTCCCAGCTATGGACCTAGTGCATTGTCATAACTGAGGTCTGTTGCATTTCCCTACAAGTAATTGGATCTCATATGGAGATGTTTGGTGAAGTAGAATTGAAAAAATCGAATGTAACTACACAAGAACTAGTCTGTAACTGTCGTTCGGAATCAATTTTGCGCAATGTTAACTGAAACATGGATATCTGACTCATACGGAGTCCGTTTTGGCTCCACAAGTAGGCAAAACGTTTGTGACGACCAGATGCTTCAAAGGATTCTTTCATAGGGAACTTTTCTTAAGGATTTCATTCAGAAACTTGTATAGAAACTTTCTTAATGAGCACTCGACAAACGCATTTCGAGAACATACACAAATTCCCAGCTACGGACCTGGTGCATCATCATAACTGAGGTCTCTTGCATTTCCCTACAAGTAATTGGATCTCACATGGAGATGTTTAGTGAAGTAGAATGGAAAAAATCGAATGCAACTACACAAGAACTAGTCCGTAACT
>NC_057805.1:376592114-376597966 GCF_018294505.1 Triticum aestivum
ACTGTTGTTCGGAATCAGTTTTGCGCAGTGTTAACTGAAACATGGATATCTGACTCATACGAAGTCCGCTTTGGCCCCACAAGTAGTCAAAACGTTTGTGATGACCAGATGCTTCAAAGGATTATTTCATAGGGAACTTTTGGATAACTTTCCTTAAGGAGTTCGTTCAAAAACTTGTATAGAAACTTTCTTAATGAACACTCGACAAACGCATTTCGAGAACATACACAAAGTCCCAGCTATGGACCTAGTTCATCATCATAACTGAGGTCTCTTGCATTTCCCTACAAGTAATTGGATCTCATATGGAGATGTTTAGTGAAGTAGAATGGAAAAAATCGAATGCAACTACACAAGAACTAGTCTGTAACTGTCGTTCGGAATCAGTTTTGCGTAGTGTTAACTGAAACATGGATATCTGACTCATACGTAGTCCGTTTTGGCTCCACAAGTAGTCAAAACGTTTGTGACGACCAGATGCTTCAAAGGATTCTTTCATTGAGAACTTTTGGAGAACTTTTTTTAAGGAGTTCGTTCAGAACTTGTATAGAAACTTTCTTAATGAGCACTCGACAAACGCATTTCGAGAACAGACACAAAGTCCCAGCTATGGACCTAGTGCATCATCATAACCGAGGTCTCTTGCATTTCCCTACAAGTAATTGGATCTGATATGGAGATGTTTAGTGAAGTAGAATGGAAAAAATCGAATGCAACTACACAAGAACTAGTCTGTAACTGTCGTTCGGAATCAGTTTTGCGCAGTGTTAAGTGAATCATGGATATCTGGCTCATACGGAGTCCGTTTTGGCTCCACAATTAGTCAAAACATTTGTGACGACCAGATTCTTCAAAGGATTCTTTCATAGGGAACTTTTGGAGAACTTTTCTTAAGGAGTTCGTTCAGAAACTTGTATAGAGACTTTCTTAATTAACACTCGACAAACGCATTTCGAGAACATACACAATGTCCCAGCTATGGACCTAGTGCATCATCGTAACTGAGGTCTCTTGCATTTCCCTACAAGTAATTGGATCTCATATGGAGATGTTTAGTGAAGTAGAATGAAAAAAAATCGAATGCAACTACTTAAGAACTAGTCTGTAACTATCGTTCGAAATCGGTTTTGCGCAGTGTTAACTGAAATATGGATATCTAACTTATACGGAGATGTTTAGTGAAGTAGAATGGAAAAAATCGAATGCAACTACACAAGACCTAGTCTGTAACTGTCGTTCGGAATCACTTTTGCACAGTGTTAACTGAAACATGGATATCTGACTCATACGGAGTCCGCTTTGGCTCCACAAGTAGTCAAAATGTTTGTGAAGACCAGATGCTTCAAAGGATTCTTTCATAGGGAACTATTGGAGAACTTTTCTTAAGGAGTTCGTTCAGAAACTTGTATAGAAACTTTCTTAATGAACACTCGACAAACGCATTTTGAGAACATACACAAAGTCCCAGCTATGGACCTAGTGCATTATCATAACTGAGGTCTATTGCATTTCCCTACAAGTAATTGGATCTCATATGGAGATGTTTAGTGAAGTAGAATGGAAAAAAATCGAATGCAACTACACAAGAACTAGTCTGTAACTGTCGTTCGGAATCAGTTTTGCGCAGTGTTAACTGAAACATGGATATCTGACTCATACGGAGTCCGTTTTGGCTCCACAAGTAGGCAAAACATTTATGAAAACCAGATTCTTCAAAGGATTCTTTCATAGGGAACTTTTGGAGAACTTTTCTTAAGGAGTTCGTTTAGAAACTTGTATAGAGACTTTCTTAATTAACACTCGACAAACGCATTTCGAGAACATACACAAAGTCCCAGCTATGGACCTAGTGCATCATCATAACTGAGGTCTCTTGCATTTCCCTACAAGTAATTGGATCTCATATGGAGATGTTTAGTGAAGTAGAATGAAAGAAAATCGAATGCAACTACTTAGGAACTAGTCTGTAACTGTCGTTCGAAATCGGTTTTGCGCAGTGTTAACTGAAATATGGATATCTAACTTATACGGAGTATGTTTTGGCTCCACAAGTAGTCAAAACGTTTGTGACAACCAGATGCTTCAAAGGATTATTTCATAGAGAACTTTTGGAGAACTTTTCTTAAGGAGTTCGTTCAGAAACTTGTATAGAAACTTTCTTAATGAACACTCGACAAACGCATTTCGAGAACATACACAAAGTCCCAGCTATGGACCTCGTGCATTGAAATAACTGAGGTCTCTTGCATTTCCCTACAAGTAATTGGATCTCATATGGAGAGGTTTGGTGAAGTAGAATGGAAAAAATCGAATGTAACTACACAAGAACTAGTCTGTAACTGTCGTTCGGAATCAATTTTGCGCAATGTTAACTGAAACATGGATATCTGACTCATACGGAGTCCGTTTTGGCTCCACAAGTAGGCAAAACGTTTGTGACGACCAGATGCTTCAAAGGATTCTTTCATACGGAACTTTTCTTAAGGATTTCATTCAGAAACTTGTATAGAAACTTTCTTAATGAGCACTCGACAAACGCATTTCGAGAACATACACAAATTCCCAGCTACGGACCTGGTGCATCATCATAACTGAGGTCTCTTGCATTTCCCTACAAGTAATTGGATCTCACATGGAGATGTTTAGTGAAGTAGAATGGAAAAAATCGAATGCAACTACACAAGAACTAGTCCGTAACTATCGTTCGGAATCAGTTTTGCGAAGTGTTAACTGAAACATGGATATCTGACTCATACGGAGTCCGTTTTGGCTCCACAAGTAGTCAAAACGTTTGTGATGACCAGATGCTTCAAAGTATTCTTTCATAGGGAACTTTTGGATAACTTTTCTTAAGGAGTTCGTTCAGAAACTTGTATAGAAACTTTCTTAATGAGCACTCGACAAACGCATTTCGAGAACATACACAAAGTGCCAGCTATGGACATAGTGTATCACCATAACTGAGGTCTCTTGCATTTCCCTACAAGTAATTCGATCTCAGATGGAGATGTTTAGTAAAGTAGAATGAAAAAAATCTAATGCAACTACACAAGAACTAGTCTGTAACTGTCGTTCGGAATCAGTTTTGCACAGTGTTAACTGAAACATGGATATCTGACTCATACGGAGTCCGTTTTGGCTCCACAAGTAGTCAAAATGTTTGTGAAGACCAGATGCTTCAAAGGATTCTTTCATAGGTAACTATTGGAGAACTTTTCTTAAAGAGTTCGTTCAGAAACTTGTATAGAAACTTTCTTAATGAACACTCGACAAACGCATTTTGAGAACATACACAAAGTCCCAGCTATGGACCTCGTGCATTATCATAACTGAGGTCTCTTGCATTTCCCTACAAGTAATTGGATCTCATATGGAGATGTTTAGTGAAGTAGAATGGAAAAAATCGAATGCAACTACACAAGAACTAGTCTGTAACTGTCATTCGGAATCAGTTTTGCGCAGTGTTAACTGAAACATGGATATCTGACTCATACGGAGTCCGTTTTGGCTCCACAAGTAGTCAAAACATTTATGACAACCAGATTCTTCAAAGGATTCTTTCATAGGGAACTTTTGGAGAACTTTTCTTAAGGAGTTCGTTTGGAAACTTGTATAGAGCCTTTCTTAATTAACACTCGACAAACGCATTTCGAGAACATACACAAAGTCCCAGCTATGGACCTAGTGCATCATCATAACTGAGGTCTCTTGCATTTCCCTACAAGTAATTGGATCTCATATGGAGATGTTTAGTGAAGTAGAATGGAAAAAAATCGAATGCAACTACATAAGAACTAGTCTGTAACTGTCGTTCGAAATCGGTTTTGCGCAGTGTTAACTGAAATATGGATATCTAACTAATACGGAGTACGTGTTGGCTCCACAAGTAGTCAAAACGTTTGTGACAACCAGATGCTTCAAAGGATTCTTTCATAGAGAACTTTTGGAGAACTTTTCTTAAGGAGTTCGTTCAGAAACTTGTATAGAAACTTTCTTAATGAACACTCGACAAACGCATTTCGAGAACATACACAAAGTCCCAGCTATGGACCTAGTGCATTGTCATAACTGAGGTCTCTTGCATTTCCCTACAAGTAATTGGATCTCATATGGAGATGTTTAGTGAAGTAGAATGGAAAAAAATCGAATGCAACTACACAAGAACTAGTCTGTAACTGTCGTTCGGAATCAGTTTTGCGCAGTGTTAACTGAAACATGGATATCTGACTCATACGGAGTCCATTTTGGCTCCACAAGTAGTAAAAATGTTTGTGAAGACCAGATTCTTCAAAGGATTCTTTCATAGGGAACTATTGGAGAACTTTTATAAAGGAGTTCGTTCAGAAACTTGTATAGAAACTTTCTTAATGAACACTCGACAAACGGATTTTGAGAACATACACAAAATCCCAGCTATGGACCTAGTGCATCATCATAACTGAGGTGTCTTGCATTTCCCTACAAGTAATTGGATCTCATATGGAGATGTTTAGTGAAGTAGAATGGAAAAAATCGAATGCAACTACACAAGAACTAGTCTGTAACTGTCGTTCGGAATTAGTTTTGCGAAGTGTTAACTGAAACATGGATATCTGACTCATACGGAGTCCGTTTTGGCTCCACAAGTAGTCAAAACATTTATGACAACCAGATTCTTCAAAGGATTCTTTCATAGGGAACTTTTGGAGAACTTTTCTTAAGGAGTTCGTTTAGAAACATGTATAGAGACTTTCTTAATTAACACTCGACAAACGCATTTCGAGAACATACACAAAGTCCCAGCTATGGACCTAGTGCATCATCATAACTGAGGTCTCTTGCATTTCCCTACAATTAATTGGATCTCATATGGAGATGTTTAGTGAAGTAGAATGGAAAAAAATCGAATGCAACTACATAAGAACTAGTCTGTAACTGTCGTTCGGAATCGGTTTTGCGCAGTGTTAACTGAAATATGGATATCTAACTTATACGGAGTCCGTTTTGGCTCCACAAGTAGTCAAAACGTTTGTGACAACCAGATGCTTCAAAGGATTCTTTCATTGGGAACTTTTGGAGAACTTTTCTTAAGGAGTTCGTTTAGAAACTTGTATAGAAACTTTCTTAATGAACAGTCGACAAACGCATTTCGAGAACATACACAAAGTCCCAGCTATGGACCTAGTGCATCGTCATAACTGAGGTCTCTTGCATTTCCCTACAAGTAATTGGATCTCATATGGAGATGTTTAGTGAAGTAGAATGGAAAAAATCGAATGTAACTACACAAGAACTAGTCTGTAACTCTCGTTCGGAATCAATTTTGCGCAATAATAACTGAAACATGGATATCTGACTCATACGGAGTCCGTTTTTGCTCCACAAGTAGGCAAAACGTTTCTGAGGACCAGATGCTTCAACGGATTCTTTCATAGGGAACTTTTGGAGAACTTTTCTTAAGGATTTCATTCAGAAACTTGTATAGAAACTTTCTTAATGAGCACTCGACAAACGCATTTCGAGAACATACACAAATTCCCAGCTACGGACCTGGTGCATCATCATAACTGAGGTCTCTTGCATTTCCCTACAAGTAATTGGATCTCACATGGAGATGTTTAGTGAAGTAGAATGGAAAAAATCGAATGCAACTACACAAGAACTAGTACGTAACTGTCGTTAGGAATCAGTTTTGCGCAGTGTTCACTGAAACATGGATATCTGACTCATACGAAGTCCGCTTTGGCTCCACAAGTAGTCAAAACGTTTGTAACGACCAGATGCTTCAAAGGATTCTTTCATAGGGAAATGTTGGAGAACTTTTCTTCAGGAGTTCGTTCAGAAACTTGTATAGAAACTTTCTTAATGAGCAC
>NC_057805.1:376597976-376600664 GCF_018294505.1 Triticum aestivum
AAAAAATCGAATGTAACTACACAAGAACTAGTCTGTAACTGTCGTTCGGAATCAATTTTGCGCAATAATAACTGAAACATGGATATCTGACTCATACGGAGTCCGTTTTGGCTCCACAAGTAGGCAAAACGTTTCTGAGGACCAGATGCTTCAAAGGATTCTTTCATAGGGAACTTTTGGAGAACTTTTCTTAAGGATTTCATTCAGAAACTTGTATAGAAACTTTCTTAATGAGCACTCGACAAACGCATTTCGAGAACATACACAAATTCCCAGCTACGGACCTGGTGCATCATCATAACTGAGGTCTCTTGCATTTCCCTACAAGTAATTGGATCTCACATGGAGATGTTTAGTGAAGTAGAATGGAAAAAATCGAATGCAACTACACAAGAACTAGTACGTAACTGTCGTTAGGAATCAGTTTTGCGCAGTGTTCACTGAAACATGGATATCTGACTCATACGAAGTCCGCTTTGGCTCCACAAGTAGTCAAAACGTTTGTAACGACCAGATGCTTCAAAGGATTCTTTCATAGGGAAATGTTGGAGAACTTTTCTTCAGGAGTTCGTTCAGAAACTTGTATAGAAACTTTCTTAATGAGCACTCGACAAATGCATCTCGAGAACATACACAAAGTCCCATCTATGGACCTAGTGCATCATCATAACTGAGGTTTCTTACATTTCCCTACAAGTAATTGGATCTCATACGGAGATGTTTAGTGAAGTAGAATGGAAAAAATTGAATGCAACTACACAAGACCTAGTCTGTAACTGTCGTTCGGAATCACTTTTGCACAGTGTTAACTGAAACATGGATATCTGACTCATACGGTGTCCGTTTTGGCTCCAAAAGTAGTCAAAACGTTTGTGACGACTAGATTCTTCAAAGGATTCTTTCATAGGGAACTTTTGGAGAACTTTTCTTCAGGAGTTCATTCAGAAACTTGTATAGAAACTTTCTTAATGAACACTCGACAAACGCATTTCGAGAACATACACAAAGTTCCAGCTTTCGACCTAGTGCATCATCATAACGGAGGTCTCTTGCATTTACCTACAAGTAATTGGATCTCATATGGAGATGTTTAGTGAAGTAGAATGGAAAAAATTGAATGCAACTACACAAGAACTAGTCTGTAACTGTTGTTCGGAATCAGTTTTGCGCAGTGTTAACTGAAAGACGGATATCTGACTCATACGGAGTCCGTTTTGGCTCCACAAGTAGTCAAAACGTTTGTGACGACCAGATGCTTCAAAGGATTCTTTCATAGGGATCTTTTGGAGAAGTTTTCTTAAGGAGTTTGTTCAGAAACTTGTAGAGAAACTTTCTTAATGAGCACTCGACAAACGCATTTCGAGAACATACACAAATTCCCAGCTACGGACCTGGTTCATCATCATAACTGAGGTATCTTGCATTTCCCTACAAGTAATTGGATCTCACATGGAGATGTTTCGTGAAGTAGAATGGAAAAAATCGAATGCAACTACACAAGAACTAGTACGTAACTGTCGTTCGGAATCAGTTTTGCGCAGTGTTAACTGAAACATGGATATCTGACTCATACGAAGTCCGCTTTGGCTCCACAAGTAGTCAAAATGCTTGTGACGACCAGTTGCTTCAAAGGATTCTTTCATAGGGAACTTTTGGAGAACTTTTCTTAAGGAGTTCGTTCAGAAACTTGTATAGAAACTTTCTTCATGAGCACTCGATAAACGCATTTCGAGAACATACACAAAGTCCCAGCTATGGACCTAGTTCATCATCATAACTGAGGTCTCTTGAATTTCCCTACAAGTAATTGCATCTCATATGGAGATGTTTAGTGAAGTAGAATGGAAAAAATCGAATGCAACTACACAAGAACTAGTCTGTAACTGTCGTTCGGAATCAGTTTTGCACAGTGTTAACTGAAACATGGATATCTGACTCATACGGAGTCCGTTTTGGCTCCACAGTGAGTCAAAACATTTGTGACAGCCATATGCTTCAAAGGATTCTTGCATAGGGAACTTTTGGAGAACTTTTCTTAAGGAGTTCGTTCAGAAACGTGTATAGAAACTTTCTTAATGAACACTCGACAAACGCATTTCGAGAACATACACAAAGTCCCAGCTATGGACCTAGTGCATCATCATAACTGAGGTCTCTTGCATTTCCCTACAAGTAATTGGATCTCATATGGAGATGTTTAGTGAAGTAGAATGGAAAAAATCGAATGCAACTACACAAGAACTAGTCTGTAACTGTTGTTCGGAATCAGTTTTGCGTAGTGTTAACTGAAACATGGATATCTGACTCATACGGAGTTCGTTTTGGCTCCACAAGTAGTCAAAACATTTGTGATGACCAGATGCTTCAAAGGATTCTTTCATAGAGAACTTTTGGAGAACTTTTCTTAAGGAGTTCGTTCAGAAACTTGTATAGAGACTTTCTTAATGAACACTCGACAAACGCATTTCGAGAACATACACAAAGTCCCAGCTATGGACCTAGTGCATTGTCATAACTGAGGTCTCTTGCATTTCCCTACAAGTAATTGGATCTCATATGGAGATGTTTAGTGAAGTAGAATGGAAAAAAATCGAATGCAACTACACAAGAACTAGTCTGTAACTGTCGTTCGGAATCAGTTTTGCGCAGTGTTAACTGAAACATGGATATCTGACTCATACGGAGTCC
>NC_057805.1:376602270-376604446 GCF_018294505.1 Triticum aestivum
AAAGTCCCAGCTATGGACCTAGTGCATCGTCATAACTGAGGTCTCTTGCATTTCCCTACAAGTAATTGGATCTCATATGGAGATGTTTAGTGAAGTAGAATGGAAAAAAATCGAATGTAACTACACAAGAACTAGTCTGTAACTGTCGTTCGGAATCAATTTTGCGCAATAATAACTGAAACATGGATATCTGACTCATACGGAGTCCGTTTTGGCTCCACAAGTAGGCAAAACGTTTCTGAGGACCAGATGCTTCAAAGGATTCTTTCATAGGGAACTTTTGGAGAACTTTTCTTAAGGATTTCATTCAGAAACTTGTATAGAAACTTTCTTAATGAGCACTCGACAAACGCATTTCGAGAACATACACAAATTCCCAGCTACGGACCTGGTGCATCATCATAACTGAGGTCTCTTGCATTTCCCTACAAGTAATTGGATCTCACATGGAGATGTTTAGTGAAGTAGAATGGAAAAAATCGAATGCAACTACACAAGAACTAGTCCGTAACTGTCGTTCGGAATCAGTTTTGCGCAGTGTTAACTGAAACATGGATATCTGACTCATACGAAGTCCGCTTTGGCTCCACAAGTAGTCAAAACGTTTGTAACGACCAGATGCTTCAAAGGATTCTTTCATAGGGAACATTTGGAGAACTTTTCTTCAGGAGTTCGTTCAGAAACTTGTATAGAAACTTTCTTAATGAGCACTCGACAAATGCATCTCGAGAACATACACAAAGTCCCATCTATGGACCTAGTGCATCATCATAACTCAGGTCTCTTACATTTCCCTACAAGTAATTGGATCTCATACGGAGATGTTTAGTGAAGTAGAATGGAAAAAATCAAATGCAACTACACAAGACCTAGTCTGTAACTGTCGTTCGGAATCACTTTTGCACAGTGTTAACTGAAACATGGATATCTGACTCATACGGAGTCCGTTTTGGCTCCAAAAGTAGTCAAAACGTTTGTGACGACCAGATTCTTCAAAGGATTCTTTCATAGGGAACTTTTGGAGAACTTTTCTTCAGGAGTTCATTCAGAAACTTGTATAGAAACTTTCTTAATGAACACTCGACAAACGCATTTCGAGAACATACACAAAGTCCCAGCTATGGACCTAGTGCATCATCATAACTGAGGTCTCTTGCATTTCCCTACAAGTAATTGGATCTCATATGGAGATGTTTAGTGAAGTAGAATGAAAAAAAATCGAATGCAACTACATAAGAACTAGTCTGTAACTGTCGTTCGAAATCGGTTTTGCGCACTATTAACTGAAATATGGATATCTAACTTATACGGAGTACGTTTTGGCTCCACAAGTAGTCAAAACGTTTGTGACAACCAGATGCTTCAAAGGATTCTTTCATAGAGAACTTTTGGAGAACTTTTCTTAAGGAGTTCGTTCAGAAACTTGTATAGAGACTTTCTTAATGAACACTCGACAAACGCATTTCGAGAACATACACAAAGTCCCAGCTATGGACCTAGTGCATTGTCATAACTGAGGTCTCTTGCATTTCCCTACAAGTAATTGGATCTCATATGGAGATGTTTAGTGAAGTAGAATGGAAAAAAATCGAATGCAACTACACAAGAACTAGTCTGTAACTGTCGTTCGGAATCAGTTTTGCGCAGTGTTAACTGAAACATGGATATCTGACTCATACGGAGTCCGTTTTGGCTCCACAAGTAGTAAAAATGTTTGTGAAGACCAGATTCTTCAAAGGATTCTTTCATAGGGAACTATTGGAGAAATTTTATAAAGGAGTTCGTTCAGAAACTTGTATAGAAACTTTCTTAATGAACACTCGACAAACGCATTTTGAGAACATACACAAAATCCCAGCTATGGACCTAGTGCATCATCATAACTGAGGTGTCTTGCATTTCCCTACAAGTAATTGGATCTCATATGGAGATGTTTAGTGAAGTAGAATGGAAAAAATCGAATGCAACTACACAAGAACTAGTCTGTAACTGTCGTTCGGAATTAGTTTTGCGAAGTGTTAACTGAAACATGGATATCTGACTCATACGGAGTCCGTTTTGGCTCCACAAGTAGTCAAGACATTTATGACAACCAGATTCTTCAAAGGATTCTTTCATAGGGAACTTTTGGAGAACTTTTCTTAAGGAGTTCGTTTAGAAACTTGTATAGAGACTT
>NC_057805.1:376604456-376608655 GCF_018294505.1 Triticum aestivum
TCTTTCATAGAGAACTTTTGGAGAACTTTTCTTAAGGAGTTCGTTCAGAAACTTGTATAGAGACTTTCTTAATGAACACTCGACAAACGCATTTCGAGAACATACACAAAGTCCCAGCTATGGACCTAGTGCATTGTCATAACTGAGGTCTCTTGCATTTCCCTACAAGTAATTGGATCTCATATGGAGATCTTTAGTGAAGTAGAATGGAAAAAAATCGAATGCAACTACATAAGAACTAGTCTGTAACTGTCGTTCGGAATCAGTTTTGCGCAGTGTTAACTGAAACATGGATATCTGACTCATACGGAGTCCGTTTTGGCTCCACAAGTAGTAAAAATGTTTGTGAAGACCAGATTCTTCAAAGGATTCTTTCATAGGGAACTATTGGAGAACTTTTATAAAGGAGTTCGTTCAGAAACTTGTATAGAAACTTTCTTAATGAACACTCGACAAACGCATTTTGAGAACATACACAAAATCCCAGCTATGGACCTAGTGCATCATCATAACTGAGGTGTCTTGCATTTCCCTACAAGTAATTGGATCTCATATGGAGATGTTTAGTGAAGTATAATGGAAAAAATCGAATGCAACTACACAAGAACTAGTCCGTAACTGTCGTTCGGAATTAGTTTTGCGAAGTGTTAACTGAAACATGGATATCTGACTCATACGGAGTCCGTTTTGGCTCCACAAGTAGTCAAGACATTTATGACAACCAGATTCTTCAAAGGATTCTTTCATAGGGAACTTTTGGAGAACTTTTCTTAAGGAGTTCGTTTAGAAACTTGTATAGAGACTTTCTTAATTAACACTCGACAAACGCATTTCGAGAACATACACAAAGTCCCAGCTATGGACCTAGTGCATCATCATAACTGAGGTCTCTTGCATTTCCCTACAATTAATTGGATCTCATATGGAGATGTTTAGTGAAGTAGAATGGAAAAAAATCTAATGCAACTACATAAGAACTAGTCTGTAAGTGTCGTTCGGAATCGGTTTTGCGCAGTGTTAACTGAAATATGGATATCTAACTTATACGGAGTCCGTTTTGGCTCCACAAGTAGTCAAAACGTTTGTGACAACCAGATGCTTCAAAGGATTCTTTCATTGGGAACTTTTGGAGAACTTTTCTTAAGGAGTTCGTTTAGAAACTTGTATAGAAACTTTCTTAATGAACAGTCGACAAACGCATTTCGAGAACCTACAGAAAGTCCCAGCTATGGACCTAGTGCATCGTCATAACTGAGGTCTCTTGCATTTCCCTACAAGTAATTGGATCTCATATGGAGATGTTTAGTGAAGTAGAATGGAAAAAAATCGAATGTAACTACACAAGAACTAGTCTGTAACTGTCGTTCGGAATCAATTTTGCGCAATAATAACTGAAACATGGATATCTGACTCATACGGAGTCCGTTTTGGCTCCACAAGTAGGCAAAACGTTTCTGAGGACCAGATGCTTCAAAGGATTCTTTCATAGGGAACTTTTGGAGAACTTTTCTTAAGGATTTCATTCAGAAACTTGTATAGAAACTTTCTTAATGAGCACTCGACAAACGCATTTCGAGAACATACACAAATTCCTAGCTACGGACCTGGTGCATCATCATAACTGAGGTCTCTTGCATTTCCCTACAAGTAATTGGATCTCACGTGGAGATGTTTAGTGAAGTAGAATGGAAAAAATCGAATGCAACTACACAAGAACTAGTCCGTAACTGTCGTTCGGAATCAGTTTTGCGCAGTGTTAACTGAAACATGGATATCTGACTCATACGAAGTCCGCTTTGGCTCCACAAGTAGTCAAAACGTTTGTAACGACCAGATGCTTCAAAGGATTCTTTCATAGGGAACTTTTGGAGAACTTTTCTTCAGGAGTTCGTTCAGAAACTTGTATAGAAACTTTCTTAATGAGCACTCGACAAATGCATCTCGAGAACATACACAAAGTCCCATCTATGGACCTAGTGCATCATCATAACTGAGGTCTCTTACATTTCCCTACAAGTAATTGGATCTCATACAGAGATGTTTAGTGAAGTAGAATGGAAAAAATCGAATGCAACTACACAAGACCTAGTCTGTAACTGTCGTTCGGAATCACTTTTGCACAGTGTTAACTGAAACATGGATATCTGACTCATACGGAGTCCGTTTTGGCTCCAAAAGTAGTCAAAACGTTTGTGACGACCAGATTCTTCAAAGGATTCTTTCATAGGGAACTTTTGGAGAACTTTTCTTCAGGAGTTCATTCAGAAACTTGTATAGAAACTTTCTTAATGAACACTCGACAAACGCATTTCGAGAACATACACAAAGTTCCAGCTATGGACCTAGTGCATCATCATAACGGAGGTCTCTTGCATTTACCTACAAGTAATTGGATCTCATATGGAGATGTTTAGTGAAGTAGAATGGAAAAAATTGAATGCAACTACACAAGAACTAGTCTGTAACTGTTGTTCGGAATCAGTTTTGCGCAGTGTTAACTGAAACACGGATATCTGACTCATACGGAGTCCGTTTTGGCTCCACAAGTAGTCAAAACGTTTGTGACGACCAGATGCTTCAAAGGATTCTTTCATAGGGAACTTTTGGAGAACTTTTCTTAAGGAGTTTGTTCAGAAACTTGTATAGAAACTTTCTTAATGAGCACTCGACAAACGCATTTCGAGAACATACACAAATTCCCAGCTACCGACCTGGTTCATCATCATAACTGAGGTATCTTGCATTTCCCTACAAGTAATTGGATCTCACATGGAGATGTTTCGTGAAGTAGAATGGAAAAAAACGAATGCAACTACACAAGAACTAGTACGTAACTGTCGTTCGGAATCAGTTTTGCGCAGTGTTAACTGAAACATGGATATCTGACTCATACGAAGTCCGCTTTGGCTCCACAAGTAGTCAAAACGCTTGTGACGACCAGTTGCTTCAAAGGATTCTTTCATAGGGAACTTTTGGAGAACTTTTCTTAAGGAGTTCGTTCAGAAACTTGTGTAGAAACTTTCTTCATGAGCACTCGACAAACGCATTTCGAGAACATACAAGAAGTCCCAGCTATGGACCTAGTTCATCATCATAACTGAGGTCTCTTGAATTTCCCTAGAAGTAATTGGATCTCATATGGAGATGTTTAGTGAAGTAGAATGGAAAAAATCGAATGCAACTACACAAGAACTAGTCTGTAACTGTCGTTCGGAATCAGTTTTGCGTAGTGTTAACTGAAACATGGATATCTGACTCATGCGGAGTCCGTTTTGGCTCCACAGTTAGTCAAAACATTTGTGACAACCATATGCTTCAAAGGATTCTTGCATAGGGAACTTTTGGAGAACTTTTCTTAAGGAGTTCGTTCAGAAACTTGTATAGAAACTTTCTTAATGAACACTAGACAAACGCATTTCGAGAACATACACAAAGTCCCAGCTATGGACCTAGTGCATCATCATAACTGAGGTCTCTTGCATTTCCCTACAAGTAATTGGATCTCATATGGAGATGTTTAGTGAAGTAGATTGGAAAAAATCGAATGCAACTACACAAGAACTAGTCTGTAACTGTTGTTCGGAATCAGTTTTGCGTAGTGTTTACTGAAATATGGATATCTGACTCATACGGAGTTCGTTTTGGCTCCACAAGTAGTCAAAACATTTGTGATGACCAGATGCTTCAAAGTATTCTTTCATAGGGAACTTTTGGATAACTTTTCTTAAGGAGTTCGTTCAGAAACTTGTATAGAAACTTTCTTAATGAGCACTCGACAAACGCATTTCGAGAACATACACAAAGTGCCAGCTATGGACATAGTGTATCACCATAACTGAGGTCTCTTGCATTTCCCTACAAGTAATTCGATCTCAGATGGAGATGTTTAGTAAAGTAGAATGAAAAAGTCGAATGCAACTACACAAGAACTAGTCTGTAACTGTCGTTCGGAATCAGTTTTGCACAGTGTTAACTGAAACATGGATATCTGACTCATACGGAGTCCGTTTTGGCTCCACAAGTAGTCAAAATGTTTGTGAAGACCAGATGCTTCAAAGGATTCTTTCATAGGGAACTATTGGAGAACTTTTCTTAAGGAGTTCGTTCAGAAACTTGTATAGAAACTTTCTTAATGAACACTCGACAAACGCATTTTGAGAACATACACAAAGTCCCAGCTATGGACCTAGTGCATTATC
>NC_057805.1:376608711-376623501 GCF_018294505.1 Triticum aestivum
GAGGTCTCTTGCATTTCCCTACAAGTAATTGGATCTCATATGGAGATGTTTAGTGAAGTAGAATGGAAAAAAATCGAATGCAACTACACAAGAACTAGTCTGTAACTGTCGTTCGGAATCAGTTTTGCGCAGTGTTAACTGAAACATGGATATCTGACTCATACGGAGTCCGTTTTGGCTCCACAAGTAGTCAAAACATTTATGAAAACCAGATTCTTCAAAGGATTCTTTCATAGGGAACTTTTGGAGAACTTTTCTTAAGGAGTTCGTTTAGAAACTTGTATAGAGACTTTCTTAATTAACACTCGACAAACGCATTTCGAGAACGTACACAAAGTCCCAGCTATGGACCTAGTGCATCATCATAACTGAGGTCTCTTGCATTTCCCTACAAGTAATTGGATCTCATATGGAGATGTTTAGTGAAGTAGAATGAAAAAAAATCGAATGCAACTACATAAGAACTAGTCTGTAACTGTCGTTCGAAATCGGTTTTGCGCAGTGTTAACTGAAATATGGATATCTAAGTTATACGGAGTACGTTTTGGCTCCACAAGTAGTCAAAACGTTTGTGACAACCAGATGCTTCAAAGGATTCTTTCATAGAGAAATTTTGGAGAACTTTTCTTAAGGAGTTCGTTCAGAAACTTGTATAGAAACTTTCTTAATGAACACTCGACAAACGCATTTCGAGAACATACACAAAGTCCCAGCTATGGACCTAGTGCATTGTCATAACTGAGGTCTCTTGCATTTCCCTACAAGTAATTGGATCTCATATGGAGAGGTTTGGTGAAGTAGAATGGAAAAAATCGAATGTAACTACACAAGAACTAGTCTGTAACTGTCGTTCGGAATCAATTTTGCGCAATGTTAACTGAAACATGGATATCTGACTCATATAGAGTCCGTTTTGGCTCCACAAGTAGGCAAAACGTTTGTGACGACCAGATTCTTCAAAGGAGTCTTTCATAGGGAACTTTTCTTAAGGATTTCATTCAGAAACTTGTATAGAAACTTTCTTAATGAGCACTCGACAAACGCATTTAGAGAACATACACAAATTCCCAGCTACGGACCTGGTGCATCATCATAACTGAGGTCTCTTGCATTTCCCTACAAGTAATTGGATCTCACATGGAGATGTTTAGTGAAGTAGAATGGAAAAAATCGAATGCAACTACACAAGAACTAGTCCGTAACTGTCGTTCGGAATCAGTTTTGCGCAGTGTTAACTGAAACATGGATATCTGACTCATACGGAGTCCGTTTTGGCTCCACAAGTAGTCAAAACGTTTGTGATGACCAGATGCTTCAAAGTATTCTTTCATAGGGAACTTTTGGATAACTTTTCTTAAGGAGTTCGTTCAGAAACTTGGATAGAAACTTTCTTAATGAGCACTCGACAAACGCATTTCGAGAACATACACAAAGTGCCAGCTATGGACATAGTGTATCACCATAACTGAGGTCTCTTGCATTTCCCTACAAGTAATTCGATCTCAGATGGAGATGTTTAGTAAAGTAGAATGAAAAAATCGAATGCAACTACACAAGAACTAGTCTGTAACTGTCGTTCGGAATCAGTTTTGCACAGTGTTAACTGAAACATGGATATCTGACTCATACGGAGTCCGTTTTGGCTCCACAAGTAGTCAAAATGTTTGTGAAAAGACCAGATGCTTCAAAGGATTCTTTCATAGGGAACTATTGGTGTGACGCCCCCGATTTGACCGTACACTAATCATGCACGCAAATGTGTACGATCACGATCAGGGACTCACGGGAAGATATCACAACACAACTCTACAACATAAATAAGTCATACAAGCATTATAATACAAGCCAGGGGCCTCGAGGGCTCGAATACAAGTGCTCGATCATAGACGAGTTAGCGGAAGCAACAATATCTGAACACAGACATAAGGTAAACAAGTTTGCCTTAAAAAGGCTAGCACAAACAGGGATACAGATCGAACGAGGCGTAGGCCTCCTGCCTGGGACCTCCTAACTACTCCTGGTCGTCGTCAGCGGCCTGCACGTAGTAGTAGGCACCTCCAGTGTCGTAGGTGTCGTCGTCGACGGTGGCGTCTGGCTCCTGGACTCCAATATCTGGTTGCGACAATCAGATAGATAGGAAGGGGGGAAAGAGGGAGAGAAGCAACCGTGAGTACTCATCCAAAGTACTCGCAAGCAAGGAGCTACACTACAAATGCATGGGTATATGTGTAAAGGGCCATATCAGTGGACTGAACTGCAGAATGCCAGAATAAAAGGGGGATAGCTAGTCCTGTCGAAGACTACGCTTCTGGTCATCTCCATCCTGCAGCATGTAGAAGAGAGTAGATTGAAGTCCTCCAAGTAGCATCGCATAGCATAATCCTACCCGGCGATCCCCTCCTCGTCGCCCTGTTAGAGAGCGATCACCAGGTTGTATCTGGCACTTGGAAGGGTGTATTTTATTCAGTATCCAGTTCTAGTTGTCATAAGGTCAAGGTACAACTCCGGGTCGTCCTTTTACCGAGGGACACGGCTATTCGAATAGATAAACTTCCCTGCAGGGGTGCACCACATAACCCAACACGCTCGATCCCATTTGCCCGGACACACTTTTCTGGGTCATGCCCGGCCTCGTAAGATCAACACGTCGCAGCCCCACCTAGGCTCAACAGAGAGGTCAGCACGCCGGTCTAAACCTATGCGCGCAGGGGTCTGGGCCCATCGCCCTATGCACACCTACACGTTGCGTACGCGGCCGGAAGCAGACCTAGCCCCCTTAATACAAGCGCGAGCTTACGGTCCAATGCGGCGCGCGCCACTCAGTCGCTGACGTCAAAAGAGCTTCGGCTGATACCACGACGTCGGGATACCCATAACTACTCCCACGTAGATGGTTAGTGCGTATAGACCAAATGGCCAGACTCAGATCAAATACCCAGAACTCGTTAAGCGTGTTGTTTATCTGCGAACGCCGACCAGGGCCAGGCCCACCTCTCACCTAGGCGGTCTCAACCTGCCCTGTCGCTCCGCCATAAAGTAACAGTCGGGGGCTGTCAGGAACCCAGGCCCACCTCTACCGGGGTGGAGCCACCTGTCCTTTCAGCCCCCTCATCAGAATCACTTGCGGGTACTCAACGAGCCGACCCGACTTTAGTCACCACATGTGTCATGTATATAATGTATATAGTATATACCCGTGATCACCTCCCGAAGTGATCACGGCCCAGTAGTATAGCATGGCAGACGGACAAGAGTGTAGGGCCACTGATGAAACACTAGGATCCTATACTAAGCAGTAGGATAGCAGGTAAGGGTAACAATTGTAGAAACAATGACAGGCTATGCATCAGGATAGGATTATCGGAAAGCAGTAACATGCTACACTACTCTAATGCAAGCAGTATAGAGATGAGTAGGCGATATCTGGTGATCAAGGGGGGGCTTGCCTGGTTGCTCTGGCAAGTAGGAGGGGTCGTCGACTCCGTAGTCGAACTGGGCAGCAGCAGTGTCGGTCTCGTAGTCTACCGGAGAGAAGAGGGGGAAGAAACAGTAAATACAATGCAAACATAAGCATGACGATGCGTGACATGACAATGAGCGGTGCTAGTGGTGTCCTAACGCGACAGCAGGTGGTATCGGTGAAGGGGGGGGGACATCCGGGAGGTATTCCCGATGTTACGCGTTTTCGGACAGACGGACCGGAGTGGGAAAGTTGCTAGTTCGATAGGTTAGGGATGTGTGGTGGATGAACGGACTGCGTATTTGGATTCGTCTCGTCGTTCTGAGCAACTTTCATATAGAAAACATTTTCATCCGAGTTACGGTCTAAAAGATATGAATTTTCAAAGTTTATTTGAATTTCTGGAATTATTTATATTAAGAAAAATGAATTATGACGTCAGCATGAGGCCATGCTGACGTCAGCAAGTCAACAGGTCGGCTGACCAGTCAAACCAGACAGGTGGGTCCAGTGGGACCCACATGTCAGTCTCTGTTATTCTAATATCTATTTAAACTAATCTAATAGTATAATTAGAGGGGTGGGCCCCACATGTCAGTGAGTGATTAGTTAAAATAATTATTTTTATTTATAAAACATTTTCTTTTTCTTTTATTTTTGCGGCGGGGCCCGCATGTCAGTGACTGGGCCTGCCCAGTCAGCAGTTGACTGGGTCAACCCAGTCAACTGGGGCCCGTGGGGGCCACTGGCAGGGGCACTGGGGTGGCCCCAGGCCTGCCACATCGGCGGCCGGCGCCGGAGCAACGCCGGCGACCAAAACGCACGGCGGCGCCCGCGGGAGGGGCGCGGGTTTCACCCACAGTGGGTTTGCGGGGGCGGGGCTGGGCGCGTTCGACGCGGCTCGACGTCGCGCGTCCAACGGCGGTGGTCGGAGGGGCTGAAACGGCCGGGGACGACCGCTACGAGCTCGCCGGCGGCGAGGAGCTACGGGTGCCCGACGGAAGCTGCGTTAGAGCGCGCGAACGGCCGAACTAACTACCTAGGCGGGCGTGGCACAGTGCGGCCGGGCTAGCGGGCCTACGGCCGTGACCATTTGGTCACCGGAGACACGCCGGTGGCGAGCTCCGCGGCGTGGCGTTCGGGCGCGCGTGGGGGAGCAGCTACGGAGCGCGAGCGAGCTAACGGAGAGGGGGAGGAGATGCGGGAGCTCACAGCGGAGCTGTAGGGAGTGGCAGCGTGCTCGGGAAGGGCGCGGGGTAGCCGGAATCGGCGACGAACGACGGCGGCCGTAGGTTGAAGACGAGCTCGGGGAGGCCGGTGCAGAGGCGCTCGGCTCGTTCCCGAGGGCGTAGTCGACGGCGGGGAGTCGTTCGGGCACGTCGTCGGGGCGATCGGGGCACGGTGGCCGCGAGTTCGACGGTGAACGGCGGCGAGCATGCGCGGGCAGAGGAGATCGAAGGGGAGAGAGAGGTGGATCTGGCGGGGGGAGAGGCGCAGAGGCCGAGGGAGTGAGCGGGGTGAGTGGGAGAGAGGCCCGAGGGGGCGGGGGCCGCTGGCGCCCTTATCCTCTCCGGCGTCGGTGCCGGCGAGGTGGTCGGGCGGGAGCGCGCGCCCCTGTTCCGACCCGGTCGGGGGAACAGGGAAGGGGGCGAGGGAGGAGAGGTGGGCTGGGCCGGGGTCGGGGGGTGCGGGGGTGCGGCCCAGTTTGGGCCGGGGGGGTTCGGTGCAGATGGGCCACGGGTCCAGTGGGGGGAGGCCTGCTCCTTTTTTTTCTTTTCCTGCTCTGTTTCTGTTTTCTGTTTTCTTTTTATTTGCTTATTTCCTTTTCTGTTTTATTTCATTTAAAAGTATTTAGGTATTTTATAAAAATGTGTTTTCTCCACCATAATTACCAGTGTAATATTTGGCACCCACTGAACATTTTTGTTTGAGTTTTTGAAAACTTTTATTTTTCACTTTAATTAGATTTGAAGTTTGAACTAGGAGTTTGAAAAGGAAGGTGATCAAATGTGATCAAGCCCTGTTTAGCAACATGATTAGTTTAATCACAGGGAGTTACTGTAGCATGATTCTCAGGGTGTTACAAATCTCCTCCACTACAAGAAATCTCGTCCCGAGATTTAGGAGGTAGAAGGAAACAGTGCGGGGTATTCTTCGCGCAGACGATCCTCTCGTTCCCAAGTGGCCTCATCTTCAGAATGGTGCGACCACTGGACTTTGAGAAACTTGATCGTCTTCTGACGTGTGCGGCATTCAGCTTGGTCGAGAATGCGGACCGGATGCTCCTTATAGGAGAGGTCTTGCTGCAATTCGAGCACTTCATGATCCACAGCTCGGATTGGATCCTTGAAGCAACGGCGGAGCTGTGACACATGGAACACATCGTGAACCTGAGAAAGGTTCGGCGGTAGCTCCAGTTGGTATGCCACTTTTCCACGCCTTTCGAGAATAGTGAATGGGCCAATATAGCGAGGAGCTAGTTTGCCCTTGATCCCGAAGCGGTGAGCACCCTTCATAGGTGTGACTCGAAGATAAGCCTTTTCGCCAGGTTGATAGACCATGTCTTTATGATGACGGTCATACTGACTCTTCTGATGTGACTGAGCAGTCTTGAGATTCTCGCGAATAATGCGGACTTGTTCTTCGGCATCTTGGATAATATCCGGACCGAAGAGTGGACGTTCCCCAGTTTCTGACCAGTTCAGAGGGGTTCGGCACTTTCGTCCATATAACACTTCGAAGGGGGCCATCTTCAGACTAGCTTGATAGCTATTATTTTAAGAGAACTCAGCATACGGGAGAGATTCCTCCCATTTCTTGCCGAAGGAAATAACGCAAGCTCGAAGCATGTCTTCGAGAACTTGGTTGACGCGTTCAACTTGTCCTTGCGATTGAGGATGAAACGCAGTACTGAATGACAGATGAGTTCCCATAGCTTCTTGGAAACTTGCCCAGAATCTTGAAGTGAATAAGCTACCACGGTCTGAACTGATAACCAATGGAATACCGTGGAGTGAAACAATCCTGGACATATAGAGCGTTGCCAACTGGCTAGCAGTGATCGTTTCTTTGACTGCCAGGAAATGTGCAACTTTGGAAAGCCGGTCAATGACGACAAGAATAGCATCATTACCTTTCTGTGATTTGGGAAATCCAGTGACGAAGTCCATCTCAACATGGTCCCATTTCCATTCAGGAATAGAGATAGGTTGCAGAGTTCCAGCAGGCCTTTGATGTTCTGCTTTGATACGACGGCAAACGTCACACTCAGCAACATAACGAGCAATGTCTTGCTTCATATTAGACCACCAGAATCTCTGTCGGATGTCTTGATACATCTTTGTACTACCAGGATGGATACACAGAGGCGTATCATGAGCTTCTTTCATAACTTCCTGTGTCATATCCAGGTTTTTTCTCTGCACATGGCACCACTAGGCGGCCCTTGAAGTATAGGGTGCCATCTTCAGCAATGGTGAAGAATGAGGGCTTTCCTTCTGCGAGGTAGCGCTTAATCTTGTAGGCTTCAGAGTCATACTGCTGTAACCTTTTGATGCTGTCCTCGAGATCTGGTTTAGCAACTAGGGTATTGAGAGAACCCTGGGTAACAACGTGGAGGTTCACCTTGCCAAACTCCTTAGGAGGGGGAATGAGTGCACCCGGAGGAACAATATGGAGGTTCAGCTTCCTGAATTCCTCAACAAGCGAGGGCTGAACTTTGTGAACCTGAAGGTGGTTGCAGTAAGACTTGCGGCTCAAGGCATCAGCCATTACATTAGCCTTGCCTGGCGTATAGGAAATACCCAAGTCAAAGTCTGCAACAAGCTCCATCCATCTCTGCTGGCGGAGGTTCAGATCTGGCTGAGTAAACAGATACTTCAGACTTTGGTGGTCAGTGAAGATCTCGCAACGATTACCGAGAAGGTAATGTCGCCACTGCTTCAGCGCATGAATGACTGCAGCAAGTTCGAGGTCATGAACTGGGTATTCTCTTTGTGAGGGCGCAATTGTCGAGAGGCATAAGCAATCACTTTGCGGTCTTGCATTAGGACACAGCCTAATCCTTGACGGGAAGCGTCGCAGTAAATGACGAAGTCCTTCTTAGTATCAGGTGGAGCTAGAACTGGGGCAGAAGTCAACTTGTCTTTGAGTGCCTGGAAACTTTCCTGACATTTGTCTGTCCATTGGAACTTGACACCCTTATGCAACAGGTTAGTCAGAGGCCTGGCGATCTTGGAGAAGTTCTCGACAAATCGACGGCAATAGCTGGCGAGACCGAGAAAACTTCTGACTTGCTTAACGTTCTTGGGAGGAGTCCAATCAAGAATAGCCTGAACTCGCTCGGGGTTGACGGCAATACCATCCTTAGAGATGACATGCCCAAGATAGGTTACCTCCGGTAGCCAGAATTCACATTTGGAGAACTTGGCATATAGTTGATGTTCTCGTAGCTTTTCCAGCACAAGTCGAAGATGTTCAGCATGTTCTTCTTCGTTCTTGGAGAATATCAGGATATCATCCAGATAAACCACGACGAACTTGTCGAGGTAATCCATGAATATGTAGTTCATCAGACGAGAGAAGGTGGCTGGAGCATTGGTTAAACCGAAAGACATGACGGTGTACTCGTATGAACCATAGCGAGTCACGAAGGCGGTCTTTGGGATATCCTCTTCGCGAACACGGATCTGGTGGTAGCCCAACCTCAAGTCGAGCTTAGAGAACACTGACGAACCCGCCAGTTGATCATACAGATCATTGATCCGAGGAAGAGGGTATTTATTCTGAATGGTAGCTTGGTTTATAGGACGGTAGTCTTGAACCAATCGGTTAGTCCCATCCTTCTTCTTGAGAAAGAGAGAAGGTGCTCCCCAAGGAGAGCAACTTGGGCGAATGAATCCTTTGCGAAGAGACTTGTCGATTTCCTCCTTAAGCTCAAGGAGTTCATGCGGCGGCATTTTGTAGGGTCGCTTGGCTATGGGAGTGGTGCCTGGTTTCAAGTCGATGATGAATTCGACAGCTCTAGCAGGGGGAATCCCCGGAAGTTCTTCAGGGAAGACGTCGAGGAATTCACGCACGACGGGAATGTTTTTAATGCCCTCGAGTGGTGCAGCGTTCAAGGCATTCAATGCGTAAAGCCTTGCCTCGGCATTTTGCACCAGATGAGCTTGGTAAGCAACTATTTCATCAGAAGGGTGTAGCAGATGGACGGTCTTAGTGGCGCAAACTATAGAAACAGTATGCGCTTTCAACCAATCCATACCCAAAATGAGGTCGATGTTAGACGACTTCAGGATAATGGGAGAGGCATAGAATTCCAGCCCTTCGATTTCCACGGGGACATCGATGCCAACCAAGGAGGTTTGACACTGTCCCACGGGGGTTTTGACCAATACAGAGGTGTTCATCTCCTCACATTTAACGTCGTGCTTGTATGCAAAATCTTCTGACATGAATGAATGCGATGCACCTGTATCAAATAAAACGGATGCTGGTACTGAATTTACGAGGAGTGTACCCATCACAGTAGCAGGCTGGTCTTGAGCTTCGTTGAGATCAACGTGGTTGGCATGAGCACGACCATAAGGCTTAGCATTGTTGCTGCGGGGCTGGTTGTTACCACGGCCCGTTGCTGGAAGGGCAAGTTGATTCTGATTCTGATGGCAGTCCCTGGCACGGTGACCGGGTTGTCCACACTTGTAGCACAGACCATTATTGGGAGTGGGAACCGGAGCTTGGGATGGTGGGGCTGGAAGTCTTGTCTGCCTAGATGGTGGTGGAGGCAGACGAGGTGCAGCATAGGTCTGCCTTGGGGCAGATGCATTTGGACGGTACGTGATGTTCGGGATCCATACCTTACGCTTCTGTGCGGGCGAACCCGAAGATGAGCCCGTGTCACGGTTGCGCCTGTGAGAGCTCTGGTATTCCTGCAGACCAGTTTCGACATTGATGGCCTTGTTCACCAAGGTGGCGAAATCAGCAAAGTCATGCACTAGAAGTGCGAGCTTGATGTTAGCTTGAAGGCCATCACGGAACTTCTCCTGTCTGCGTGCATCAGTTGCAATGTCTTCTTCAGCATAGCGGGACAAGTCCAGAAACTCCCGCTGATAAGCTTTGACAGATTTGTTGCCTTGGGTGAGGTTGCGGAACTCACGCTTCTTCCGGTCCATGACTCCTTGAGGAATGAAGCGGGCACGGAAAGCAGCTTGGAAGTCTGGCCAGGTGATGATTGTTCCAGCTGGCAGAGTACGCCTGTGGCTGTCCCACCATTGAGCTGCGGGTCCCTTCAAGAAGAAGGAAGCAAAATTGACATAGCTGGCAGGGGCTACATCAGCAGACTCCATCTCATAGGTGATGTCACGGAGCCAGTCATCAGCATCCAGAGGCTGAGTTGAGCTGCGGTAGATGGTTGGGTTGAGGCGTATGAAATCTTGAAGAGTCACTTGGGCTGGCTGCTGGTTCATATTGGGGCGAGGAAACTGAGCCATCATATTCTCCATGAATTGGCGGTTCAGTTCAAACTGTTGGATCATACCAGCCATGTACTCAGGTGGTGGTGGGGCATCGCCACCACGACCACCTGGTCTAACCATCCTGCTAATATATAACAGGGGTAGTTCAGCATTTAGAAAATTTGCAATGACAAGAATCATTCATGATGAAACATGCATAATGAAAGGAGCACGATAGCTACTACTCAGTAGTCGGCATAGCTTACAAAAGGGGCCATGCATAGAGTTCAGTACACAGAGTTCAGTACATAGACTAAAACATCATAGGCGGCACACAGGCTCGCGGCGAATGCCTTTAACACTACAAACAAGCCTACATCAGTCCCAAGAGGTACTGTGGAGGTAATCGTAGCCCGACAGCTGGTAGTGAGGCAACGGATAGCCCTCCACGTCAGCAGACTGGGGGCCGCGGATACTCAGGTGTAGAGCCCGACGCTCAGGTGGCAAAAGAGGACCAAGTGCGGGAGAGTAGCCTCCCACCTCTGGCCAACCGACACCGTGGGGCATCACGGTCCTGGCTGGGTAGATCGCAGTACGCGGTACCTGTCCAGACCGGACAAAGGGGTGCAGCAGCGTCAGAGCACGGTAAAGGTGCTGACGGGTGGTGTACATCTCGTGGCGAAGAGCTCGGTTAGCTCGATCCAGCCCATCAGCATGCAGAACCAGGTGCTGATGGTAGAAGGGCTCTCGGGTGATAGTGGAGTAGGCAGCAGTATAGTATCCCTCCGCACCAACATCAGAGGCGATAGCAATGTGCCTGAAAGGGGAGGTGTCCAACTCCTGATACTCTCCACGAAGACGTGTCAGAGCAGCATAGGCAACATCGTGGACAGCCATATCGATGGTCACACCAACACCATGTGCGGTGTGCAGCACAGTAGTGGAGTCGTACTCCCGAGAGTAGAGGTGGACGATGGCACGGTACTGCTCCTGGTTAAAGTCCTGGTACTCCTCGTAGACGGTGTACTCAGGGTGCCAGCGATAACCCAGATAGGTCATCATCTCAGCTAGCACCGCAGGTGATCCCGAGGCACCAATGGCCGTCGTGTGACGAACGACCTGCCTCGTGGGTTCCATCTGAAAGCAAAGACGTTTCAAAGGAGTCAAATGTCAGTGTGTCAATTGTTCAATATACTATTCTAGGAAACAACTATGGCTTATCCAACTTTGGGGTGAACACGGTCACGGGATCCTAGTGTTAAAGTTAGTAAATTCGTTTAACCCGAGTAGAAGAGAGTTCAGAGTCCCAGAGTAAAGGTCGAGGAGTAAAAGATACTAGTACCACCCAATGGCGACGTGGGCCCGTAAGACACACAGCCATGTTAGTAAAAGTTTTGTAATGTCTAGACTCGACTTCGGCCAAGGAGTGTGGAAAGGGGGATTCCTACAGGAAGTCGGCTCTGATACCAACTTGTGACGCCCCCGATTTGACCGTACACTAATCATGCACGCAAATGTGTACGATCACGATCAGGGACTCACGGGAAGATATCACAACACAACTCTACAACATAAATAAGTCATACAAGCATTATAATACAAGCCAGGGGCCTCGAGGGCTCGAATACAAGTGCTCGATCATAGACGAGTTAGCGGAAGCAACAATATCTGAACACAGACATAAGGTAAACAAGTTTGCCTTAAGAAGGCTAGCACAAACAGGGATACAGATCGAACGAGGCGTAGGCCTCCTGCCTGGGACCTCCTAACTACTCCTGGTCGTCGTCAGCGGCCTGCACGTAGTAGTAGGCACCTCCAGTGTCGTAGGTGTCGTCGTCGACGGTGGCGTCTGGCTCCTGGACTCCAATATCTGGTTGCGACAATCAGATAGATAGGAAGGGGGGAAAGAGGGAGAGAAGCAACCGTGAGTACTCATCCAAAGTACTCGCAAGCAAGGAGCTACACTACAAATGCATGGGTATATGTGTAAAGGGCCATATCAGTGGACTGAACTGCAGAATGCCAGAATAAAAGGGGGATAGCTAGTCCTGTCGAAGACTACGCTTCTGGTCATCTCCATCCTGCAGCATGTAGAAGAGAGTAGATTGAAGTCCTCCAAGTAGCATCGCATAGCATAATCCTACCCGGCGATCCCCTCCTCGTCGCCCTGTTAGAGAGCGATCACCGGGTTGTATCTGGCACTTGGAAGGGTGTATTTTATTCAGTATCCAGTTCTAGTTGTCATAAGGTCAAGGTACAACTCCGGGTCGTCCTTTACCGAGGGACACGGCTATTCGAATAGATAAACTTCCCTGCAGGGGTGCACCACATAACCCAACACGCTCGATCCCATTTGGCCGGACACACTTTTCTGGGTCATGCCCGGCCTCGTAAGATCAACACGTCGCAGCCCCACCTAGGCTCAACAGAGAGGTCAGCACGCCGGTCTAAACCTATGCGCGCAGGGGTCTGGGCCCATCGCCCTATGCACACCTGCACATTGCGTACGCGGCCGGAAGCAGACCTAGCCCCCTTAATACAAGCGCAAGCTTACGGTCCAATGCGGCGCGCGCCACTCAGTCGCTGACGTCAAAAGAGCTTCGGCTGATACCACGACGTCGGGATACCCATAACTACTCCCACGTAGATGGTTAGTGCGTATAGACCAAATGGCCAGACTCAGATCAAATACCCAGAACTCGTTAAGCGTGTTGTTTATCTGCGAACGCCGACCAGGGCCAGGCCCACCTCTCACCTAGGCGGTCTCAACCTGCCCTGTCGCTCCGCCATAAAGTAACAGTCGGGGGCTGTCAGGAACCCAGGCCCACCTCTACCGGGGTGGAGCCACCTGTCCTTTCAGCCCCCTCATCAGAATCACTTGCGGGTACTCAACGAGCCGACCCGACTTTAGTCACCACATGTGTCATGTATATAATGTATATAGTATATACCCGTGATCACCTCCCGAAGTGATCACGGCCCAGTAGTATAGCATGGCAGACGGACAAGAGTGTAGGGCCACTGATGAAACACTAGGATCCTATACTAAGCAGTAGGATAGCAGGTAAGGGTAACAATTGTAGAAACAATGACAGGCTATGCATCAGGATAGGATTATCGGAAAGCAGTAACATGCTACACTACTCTAATGCAAGCAGTATAGAGATGAGTAGGCGATATCTGGTGATCAAGGGGGGGCTTGCCTGGTTGCTCTGGCAAGTAGGAGGGGTCGTCGACTCCGTAGTCGAACTGGGCAGCAGCAGTGTCGGTCTCGTAGTCTACCGGAGAGAAGAGGGGGAAGAAACAGTAAATACAATGCAAACATAAGCATGACGATGCGTGACATGACAATGAGCGGTGCTAGTGGTGTCCTAACGCGACAGCAGGTGGTATCGGTGAAGGGGGGGGACATCCGGGAGGTATTCCCGATGTTACGCGTTTTCGGACAGACGGACCGGAGTGGGAAAGTTGCTAGTTCGATAGGTTAGGGAGGTGTCGTGGATGAACGGACTGCGTATTTGGATTCGTCTCGTCGTTCTGAGCAACTTTCATATAGAAAACATTTTCATCCGAGTTACGGTCTAAAAGATATGAATTTTCAAAGTTTATTTGAATTTCTGGAATTATTTATATTAAGAAAAATGAATTATGACGTCAGCATGAGGCCATGCTGACGTCAGCAAGTCAACAGGTCGGCTGACCAGTCAAACCAGACAGGTGGGTCCAGTGGTACCCACATGTCAATCTCTGTTATTCTAATATCTATTTAAACCAATCTAATAGTATAATTAGTGGGGTGGGCCCCACATGTCAGTGAGTGATTAGTTAAAATAATTATTTTTATTTATAAAACATTTTCTTTTTCTTTTATTTTTGCGGCGGGGCCCGCATGTCAGTGACTGGGCCTGCCCAGTCAGCAGTTGACTGGGTCAACCCAGTCAACTGGGGCCCGTGGGGGCCACTGGCAGGGGCACTGGGGTGGCTCCAGGCCTGCCACGTCGGCGGCCGGCGCCGGAGCAACGCCGGCGACCAAAACGCACGGCGGCGCGCGCGGGAGGGCCGCGGGTTTCACCCACAGTGGGTTTGCGGGGGCGGGGCTGGGCGCATTCGACGCGGCTCGACGTCGCGCGTCCAACGGCGGTGGTCGGAGGGGCTGAAACGGCCGGGGACGACCGCTACGAGCTCGCCGGCGGCGAGGTGCTACGAGTGCCCGACGGAAGCTGCGTTAGAGCGCGCGAACGACCGAACTAACTACCTAGGCGGGCGCGGCACGGTGCGGTCGGGCTAGCGGGCCTACGGCCGTGACCATTTGGTCACCGGAGACACGCCGGCGGCGAGCTCCGCGGCGTGGCGTTCGGGCGCGCGTGGGGGAGCAGCTACGGAGCGCGAGCGAGCTAACGGAGAGGGGGAGGAGATGCGGGAGCTCACAGCGGAGCTGTAGGGAGTGGCAGCGTGCTCGGGGAGGGCGCGGGGTAGCCGGAATCGGCGACGAACGACGGCGGCCGTAGGTTGAAGACGAGCTCGGGGAGGCCGGTGCAGAGGCGCTCGGCTCGTTCCCGAGGGCGTAGTCGACGGCGGCGAGTCGTTCGGGCACGTCGTCGGGGCGATGGGGGCACGGTGGCCGCGAGTTCGACGGTGAACGGCGGCGAGCACGCGCGGGCAGAGGAGATCGAAGGGGAGAGAGAGGTGGATCTGGCGGGGGGAGAGGCGCAGAGGCCGAGGGAGTGAGCGGGGTGAGTGGGAGAGAAGCCCGAGGGGGCGGGGGCCGCTGGCGCCCTTATCCTCTCCGGCGTCGGTGCCGGCGAGGTGGTCGGGCGGGAGCGCGCGCCCCTGTTCCGACCCGGTCGGGGGAACAGGTAAGGGGGCGAGGGAGGAGAG
>NC_057805.1:376623922-376642799 GCF_018294505.1 Triticum aestivum
TTCCTGCTCTGTTTCTGTTTTCTGTTTTCTTTTTATTTGCTTATTTCCTTTTCTGTTTTATTTCATTTAAAAGTATTTAGGTATTTTATGAAAATGTGTTTTCTCCACCATAATTACCAGTGTAATATTTGGCACCCACTGAACATTTTTGTTTGAGTTTTTGAAAACTTTTATTTTTCACTTTAATTAGATTTGAAGTTTGAACTAGGAGTTTGAAAAGGAAGGTGATCAAATGTGATCAAGCCCTGTTTAGCAACATGATTAGTTTAATCACAGGGAGTTACTGTAGCATGATTCTCAGGGTGTTACAATTGGAGAACTTTTCTTAAGGAGTTCGTTCAGAAACTTGTATAGAAACTTTCTTAATGAACACTCGACAAACGCATTTTGAGAACATACACAAAGTCCCAGCTATGGACCTCGTGCATTATCATAACTGAGGTCTCTTGCATTTCCCTACAAGTAATTGGATCTCATATGGAGATGTTTAGTGAAGTAGAATGGAAAAAATCGAATGCAACTACACAAGAACTAGTCTGTAACTGTCGTTCGGAATCAGTTTTGCGCAGTGTTAACTGAAACATGGATATCTGACTCATACGGAGTTCGTTTTGGCTCCACAAGTAGTCAAAACATTTATGAAAACCAGATTCTTCAAAGGATTCTTTCATAGGGAACTTTTGGAGAACTTTTCTTAAGGAGTTCGTTTAGAAACTTGTATAGAGACTTTCTTAATTAACACTCGACAAACGCATTTCGAGAACATACACAAAGTCCCAGCTATGGACCTAGTGCATCATCATACCCGAGGTCTCTTGCATCTCCCTACAAGTAATTGGATCTCATATGGAGATGTTTAGTGAAGTAGAATGAAAAAAAATCGAATGCAAATACATAAGAACTAGTCTGTAACTGTCGTTCGAAATCGGTTTTGCGCAGTGTTAACTGAAATATGGATATCTAACTTATACGGAGTACGTTTTGGCTCCACAAGTAGTCAAAACGTTTGTGACAACCAGATGCTTCAAAGGATTCTTTCATGGAGAACTTTTGGAGAACTTTTCTTAAGGAGTTCGTTCAGAAACTTGTATAGAAACTTTCTTAATGAACACTCGACAAACGCATTTCGAGAACATACACAAAGTCCCAGCTATGGACCTAGTGCATTTTCATAACTGAGGTCTCTTGCATTTCCCTACAAGTAATTGGATCTCATATGGAGAGGTTTGGTGAAGTAGAATGGAAAAAATCGAATGTAACTACACAAGAACTAGTCTGTAACTGTCGTTCGGAATCAATTTTGCGCAATGTTAACTGAAACATGGATATCTGACTCATACGGAGTCCGTTTTGGCTCCAAAAGTAGGCAAAACGTTTGTGACGACCAGATGCTTCAAAGGATTCTTTCATAGGGAACTTTTCTTAAGGATTTCATTCAGAAACTTGTATAGAAACTTTCTTAATGAGCACTCGACAAACGCATTTCGAGAACATACACAAATTCCCAGCTACGGACCTGGTGCATCATCATAACTGAGGTCTCTTGCATTTCCCTACAAGTAATTGGATCTCACATGGAGATGTTTAGTGAAGTAGAATGGAAAAAATCGAATGCAACTACACAAGAACTAGTCCGTAACTGTCGTTCGGAACCAGTTTTGCGCAGTGTTAACTGAAACATGGATATCTGACTCATACGAAGTCCGCTTTGGCTCCACAAGTAGTCAAAACGTTTGTGACGACCAGATGCTTCAAAGGATTGTTTCATTGGGAACTTTTGGAGAAATTTTCTTAAGGAGTTCGTTCAGAAACTTGTATAGAAACTTTCTTAATGAGCACTCGACAAACGCATTTCGAGAACATACACAAAGTCCCAGCTATGGACCTAGTTCATCATCATAACTGAGGTCTCTTGCATTTCCCTACAAGTAATTGGATCTGATATGGAGATGTTTAGTGAAGTAGAATGGAAAAAATCGAATGCAACTACACAAGAACTAGTCTGTAACTGTCGTTCGGAATCAGTTTTTTGCAGTGATAAGTGAATCATGGATATCTGGCTCATACGGAGTCCGTTTTGGCTCCACAATTAGTCAAAACATTTGTGACAACCAGATGCTTCAAAGGATTCTTGCATAGGGAACTTTTGGAGAACTTTTCTTAAGGAGTTCGTTCAGAAACTTGTATAGAAACTTTCTTAATGAACACTAGACAAACGCATTTCGAGAACATACACAAAGTCCCAGCTATGGACCTAGTGCATCATCATAACTGAGGTCTCTTGCATTTCCCTACAAGTAATTGGATCTCATATGGAGATGTTTAGTGAAGTAGAATGGAAAAAATCGAATGCAACTACACAAGAACTAGTCTGTAACTGTCGTTCGGAATCAGTTTTGCGCAGTGTTAACTGAAACATGGATATCTGACTCATACGGAGTCCGTTTTGGCTCCACAAGTAGTAAAAATGTTTGTGAAGACCAGATTCTTCAAAGGATTCTTTCATATGGAACTATTGGAGAACTTTTATAAAGGAGTTCGTTCAGAAACTTGTATAGAAACTTTCTTAATGAACACTCGACAAACGCATTTTGAGAACATACACAAAATCCCAGCTATGGACCTAGTGCATCATCATAACTGAGGTGTCTTGCATTTCCCTACAAGTAATTGGATCTCATATGGAGATGTTTAGTGAAGTAGAATGGAAAAAATCGAATGCAACTACACAAGAACTAGTCTGTAACTGTCGTTCGGAATCAGTTTTGCGCAGTGTTAACTGAAACATGGATATCTGACTCATACGGAGTCCGTTTTGACTCCACAAGTAGTCAAATCATTTATGACAACCAGATTCTTCAAAGGATTCTTCCATAGGGAACTTTTGGAGAACTTTTCTTAAGGAGTTCGTTTAGAAACTTGTAGAGACTTTCTTAATTAACACTCGACAAACGCATTTCGAGAACATACACAAAGTCCCAGCTATGGACCTAGTGCATCATCATAACTGAGGTCTCTTGCATTTCCCTACAAGTAATTGGATCTCATATGGAGATGTTTAGTGAAGTAGAATGGAAAAAAATCGAATGCAACTACATAAGAACTAGTCTATAACTGTCGTTCGGAATCGGTTTTGCGCAGTGTTAACTGAAATATGGATATCTAACTTATACGGAGTTCATTTTGGCTCCACAAGTAGTCAAAACGTTTGTGACAACCAGATGCTTCAAAGGATTCTTTCATAGGGAACTTTTGGAGAACTTTTCTTAAGGAGTTCGTTTAGAAACTTGTATAGAAACTTTCTTAATGAACAGTCGACAAACGCATTTTGAGAACATACACAAAGTCCCAGCTATGGACCTAGTGCATCGTCATAACTGAGGTCTCTTGCATTTCCCTACAAGTAATTGGATCTCATATGGAGATGTTTAGTGAAGTATAATGGAAAAAATTGAATGTAACTACACAAGAACTAGTCTGTAACTGTCGTTCGGAATCAATTTTGCGCAATAATAACTGAAACATGGATATCTGACTCATACGGAGTCCGTTTTGGCTCCACAAGTAGGCAAAACGTTTCTGAGGACCAGATGCTTCAAAGGATTCTTTCATAGGGAACTTTTGGAGAACTTTTCTTAAGGATTTCATTCAGAAACTTGTATAGAAACTTTCTTAATGAGCACTCGACAAACGCATTTCGAGAACATACACAAATTCCTAGCTACGGACCTGGTGCATCATCATAACTGAGGTCTCTTGCATTTCCCTACAAGTAATTGGATCTCACATGGAGATGTTTAGTGAAGTAGAATGAAAAAATCGAATGCAACTACACAAGAACTAGTCCGTAACTGTCGTTCGGAATCAGTTTTGCGCAGTGTTAACTGAAACATGGATATCTGACTCATACGAAGTCCGCTTTGGCTCCACAAGTACTCAAAACGTTTGTAACGACCAGATGCTTCAAAGGATTCTTTCATAGGGAACTTTTGGAGAACTTTTGTTAAGGAGTTCGTTCAGAAACTTGTATAGAAACTTTCTTAATGAGCACTCGACAAACGCATTTCGAGAACATACATAAAGTCCAAGCTATGGACCTAGTTCATCATCATAACTGAGGTCTCTTGCATTTCCCTACAAGTAATTGGATCTTATATGGAGATGTTTAGTGAAGTAGAATGGAAAAAATCAAATGCAACTACACAAGAACTAGTCTGTAACTGTCATTCGGAATCAGTTATGCGTAGTGTTAACTGAAACATGGATATGTGACTCATACGGAGTCCGTTTTGGCTCCACAAGTAGTTAGAACATTTGTGACAACCAGATGCTTCAAAGGATTCTTTCATTGAGAACTTTTGGAGAACATTTTTTAAGGAGTTCGTTCAGAAACTTGTATAGAAACTTTCTTAATGAGCACTCGACAAACGCATTTCGAGAACAGACACAAAGTCCCAGCTGTGGACCTAGTGCATCATCATAACCGAGGTCTCTTGCATTCCCCTCCAAGTAATTGGATATAATATGGAGATGTTTAGTGAATTAGAATAGAAAAAATCGAATGTAACTACACAAGAACTAGTCTGTAACTGTCGTTCGGAATCACTTTTGCGGAGTGTTAAGTGAATCATGGATATCTGGCTCATACGGAGTCCGTTTTGGCTCCACAATTAGTCAAAACATTTGTGACAACCAGATGCTTCAATGGATTCTTGCATAGGGAACTTTTGGAGAACTTTTCTTAAGGACTTCGTTCAGAAACTTGTATAGAAACTTTCTCAATGAACACTAGGCAAACGCATTTCGAGAACATACACAAAGTCCCAGCTATGGACCTAGTGCATCATCATAACTGAGGTCTCTTGCATTTGCCTACAAGTAATTGGATCTCATATGGAGATGTTTAGTGAATTATAATGGAAAAAATCGAATGCAACTACACAAGAACTAGTCTGTAACTGTCGTTCGGAATCAGTTTTGCGCAGTGTTAACTGAAACATGGATATCTAACTCATATGGAGTTCGTTTTGGCTCCACAAGTAGTCAAAACATTTGTGATGACGAGATGCTTCAAAGGATTCTTTCATAGGGAAGTTTTGGATAACTTTTCTTAAGGAGTTCGTTCAGAAACTTGTATAGAAACTTTCTTAATGAACACTCGACAAACGCATTTCGAGAACATACACAAAGTCCCAGCTATGGACCTAGTGTATCACCATAACTGAGGTCTCTTGCATTTCCCTACAAGTAATTCGATCTCAGATGGAGATGTTTAGTGAAGTAGAATGGAAAAAATCGAATGCAACTACACAAGAACCAGTCTGTAACTGTCGTTCGGAATCAGTTTTGCGGAGTGTTAACTGAAACATGGATATCTGACTCGTACGGAGTCCGTTTTGGCTCCACAAGTAGTCAAAATGTTTGTGAAGACCAGATGCTTCAAAGGATTCTTTCATAGGGAACTATTGGAGAAATTTTTTTAAGGAGTTCGTTCAGAAACTTGTATAGAAACTTTCTTAATGAACACTCGACAAACGCATTTTGAGAACATACATAAAGTCCCAGCTATGGACCTAGTGCATCATCATAACTGAGGTCTCTTGCATTTCCCTACAAGTAATTGGATCTCATATGGAGATTTTTAGTGAAGTAGAATGGAAAAAATCGAATGCAACTACACAAGAACTAGTCTGTAACTGTCGTTCGGAATCAGTTTTGCGTAGTGTTAAGTAAAACATGGATATCTGACTCATACGGAGTCCGTTTTGGCTCCACAAGTAGTCAAGACGTTTGTGACGACCAGATGCTTCAAAGGATTCTTTTGTAGGGAACTTTTGGAGAACTTTTCTTAAGGAGTTCGTTCAAAAACTTGTATAGAGACTTTCTTAATTAACACTCGACAAACGCATTTCGAGAACATACACAAAGTGCCAGCTATGGACCTGGTGCATCATCATAACTGAGGTCTCTTGCATTTCCCTACAAGTAATTGGATCTCATATGGAGATGTTTAGTGAAGTAGAATGGAAAAAAATCGAATGCAACTACATAAGAACTAGTCTGTAACTGTCGTTCGGAATCGGTTTTGCGCAGTGTTAACTGAAATATGGATATCTAACTTATACGGAGTCCGTTTTGGCTCCACAAGTAGTCAAAACGTTTGTGACGACAATATGCTTCAAAGGATTCTTTCATAGGGAACTTTTGGAGAACTTTTCTTAAGGAGTTCGTTCAGAAACATGTATAGAAACTTTCTTAGTGAACACTCGACAAACGCATTTCGAGAACATACACAAAGTCCCAGCTATGGACCTAGTGCATCGTCATAACTGAGGTCTCTTGCATTTCCCTACAAGTAATTGGATCTGATATGGAGATGTTTAGTGAAGTAGAATGGAAAAAATCGAATGCAACTACACAAGAACTAGTCTGTAACTGTCATTCGGAATCAGTTTTGTGCAGTGTTAAGTGAATCATGGATATCTGACTCGTACGGAGTCCATTTTGGCTCCACAGTTAGTCAAAACATTTGTGACAACCAGATGCTTCAAAGGATTCTTGCATAGGTAACTTTTGGAGAACTTTTCTTAAGGAGTTCGTTCAGAAACTTGTATAGAAACTTTCTTAATGAACACTCGACAGCGCATTTCGAGAACATACACAAAGTCCCAGCTATGGACCTAGTGCATCATCATAACTGAGGTCTCTTGCATTTCCCTACAAGTAATTGGATCTCATATGGAGATGTTTAGTGAAGTAGAATGGAAAAAATCGAATGCAACTACATAAGAACTAGTCTGTAACTGTCGTTCGGAATCAGTTTTGCGTAGTGTTTACTGAAAGATGGATATCTGACTCATAGGGAGTCCATTTTGGCTCCACAAGTAGTCAAAACATTTGTGGCGACCAGATGCTTCAAAGGATTCTTTCATAGGGAACTTTTGGAGAACTTTTCTTAAGGAGTTCGTTTAGAAACTTGTATAGAAACTTTCTTAATGAGCACTCGACAAACGCATTTCGAGAACATACACAAACTCCCAGCTATGGACCTAGTGCATCATCATAATTGAGGTCTCTTGCATTTCCCTACAAGTAATTGGATCTCATATGGAGATGTTTAGTGAACTAGAATGGAAAAAATCGAATGCAATTACACAAGAACTAGTCTGTAACTTTCGTTCGGAATCAGTTTTGCGCAGTGTTAACTGAAACATGGATATCTGACTCATACGGAGTCCGTTTTGCTCCACAAGTAGTCCAAACGTTTGTGACAACCAGACGCTTCAAAGGATTCTTTCATAGGGGACTTTTTTAGAACTTTTCTTAAGGAGTTTGTTCAAAAATTGTATAGAAACTTTCTTAATGAGCACTCGACAAACGCATTTCGAGAACATACACAAAGTCCCAGCTATGGACCTAGTGCATCATCATAACCGAGTGCTGGAATTTTGTCTATTTTGGGCGTAGCCCAATAGCAGTTTCAAAAATTCCTAATAAATCCTAGAGGCCCACACAGCCCATTCGTGCAAGGCAAGGGGTGGAACAAAAGTTTAGTCCCACATTGCTAGTTTAGAGGGAGTTGGACCTCTTTATAAGGGAGGCTCTTTCTCCACATGTATGAGGATGAGAACAAGAGGGACATCCACGCGCGCTCCTCCTCCGCCGCCCGCCTCGCCATGCCACGCCTCGTCACGACGCGCCACGGGTTGCGGGAATGAGCCGAGCCGATGTCTAAGTTTTTGCCACGCACGACGGGTACACGAAAGGTCACGCGGGAGCTGAAACGTTTTCTGTAGTGGACACTGAATTCGAACGGCGCGCCTCTTCGGCCACTGCCTCTTCGCTTTGTCTCCCTCCATTGCTTCAACTCCCGTCGCAGCCTGTTCGCGTCCCTCTCTTGTGCCTATAAAAGGGAGGTCGCTCCTCCCAGAGAGACACACCAGAACAACGCAACCCTCTCGCCTCCAAGTTCCTGACCACTGAGCTACTACTACGATCTTCCTCATCCCGGCTTGCGTCGTGCACCGCAGGTCAGGACAGTAGGCCTCCGGAACCGCACCTTTTGAGTCCTGTACGGGAGAAGGGTGATAAGGTTTTTGGGGTGCGCTCCGCGCGACTACTGACTTCTTCATCACGGACTCCGACGACTACTTCCCCGACGATGACTTCTTCCCGACGTCGACAACCTCATCGAGGACATGGCTGGAGAGGATGTCGACCCCAAGTCCAGTGCTTCTGCTGCTGCTGTCCCCTACGTGTTCTTGCTCTTTCTGTTAGATGTCCTGCCACAGTTCTTTGCTCTAGTTTCTGCCCTACATATGATAGGTGCTACTTCATATATGCAACTTCATCTAGTCTCTGTTCTAGATGTGTTTAGTTCAAGTAGGTATATGCAGATGCTATTTACCTTCACTCTGTCAGATTGCATGACTTACTTTATCTCTACTATATTAGTCATGCTTTATCTAGTATTTCCGTTAGCAAAATTATTTGGTAAATTGCTCATATTTCCAACTACTTTATCTCTGCTATATTAGTCATGCTTTATCTACTATTTCCATTAGCAAAATTATTAGGTAAATTGCTCATATTTCCAACACAGAGGTTTCTTGCATTTCCCTACAAGTAATTGGATCTCATATGGAGATGTTTAATGAAGTAGAATGGAAAAAATCGAATGCAACTACACAAGAACTAGTCTGTAACTGTCGTTCGGAATCGGTTTTGCGCAGTGCTAACTGAAACATGGACATCTGACTCATACGGAGTCCGTTTTGGCTCCACAGGTAGTCAAAATGTTTGCGACGACCAGATGCTTCAAAGGATTCTTTCATAGATAACTTTTTGAGAACTTTTCTTAAGGAGTTCGTTCAAAAACTTGTATAGAAACTTTCTTAATGAGCACTCGACAAACGCATTTCGAGAACATACACAAAGTCCCGGCTATGGACCTAGTGCATCATCATAACTGATGTCTCTTGCATTTCCCTACAAGTAATTGGATCTCATATGGAGATTTTTAGTGAAGTAGAATGGAAAAATCGAATGCAACTACACAAGAACTAGTCTCTAACTCTCGTTCGGAATCAGTTTTGCGCAGTGTTAACTGAAACATGGATATCTGACTCATACGGAGTCCATTTTGGCTCCACAAGTAGTCAAAACGTTTGTGATGACCAGATGCTTCAAAGGATTCTTTCATAGGGAACATTTGGAGAACTTTTCTTAAGGAGTTCGTTCAGAAACTTGTATAGAAACTTTCTTAATGAGCATTCGACAAACGCATTTCGAGAACATACACAAAGTCCCGGCTATGGACCTAGTGCATCATCATAACTAAGGTCGCTTGCATTTCCCTACGAGTAATTGGATCTCATATGGAGATGTTTAGTGAAGTAGAATGGAAAAAATCGAATGCAACTACACAAGAACTATTCTGTAACTGTCGTTCGGAATCAATTTTGTGAAGTGTTAACTGAAACATGGATATCTGACTCATACGGAGTCCGTTTTGGCTCCACAAGTAGTCAAAATATTTGTGATGACCAGATGATTCAAAGGATTCTTTCATAGAGAAATTTTGGAGAACTTTTCTTAAGGAGTTCGTTCAAAAACTTGTATAGAAACTTTCTTAATGAACACTTGACAAACGCATTTCGAGAACATACACAAAGTCCTAGCTATGGACCTAGTGCATCATCATAACTGAGGTCTCTTGCATTTACCTACAAGTAGTTGGATCTCATATGGAGATGTTTACTGAAGCAGAAAGGAAAAAATCGAATGCAACTACACAAGAACTAGTCTGTAGCTGTCGTTCGGAATCAGTTTTGCGCAGTGTTAACTGAAACATGGATATCTGACTCATACGGAGTCCGTTTTGTCTCCACAAGTAGTCAAAACGTTTGTGACGACCAGATGCTTCAAAGGATTGTTTCATAGGGATCTTTTGGAGAACTTTTCTTAAGGAGTTCGTTCAGAAACTTGTATAGAAACTTTCTTAATGAGCACTCGACAAACGCATTTCGAGAACATACAGAAAGTCCCAGCTATGGACCTAGTGCATCATCATAACTAAGCTCTCTTGCATTTCCCTACAAGTAATTGGATCTCATATGGAGATGTTTAGTGAAGTAGAATGGAAAAAATCGAATGCAACTACACAAGAACTAGTCTGTAACTGTCGTTCGGAATCAGTTTTGAGCAGTGTTAACTGAAACATGGATATCTGACTCACACGGAGTCCGTTTTGGCTCCACAAGTAGTCAAATCTTTTGTGACGACCAGATGCTTCAAAGGATTCTTTCATAGGGAACTTTTGGATAACTTTTCTGAAGGAGTTCATTCAGAAAGTTGTATAGAAACTTTCTTAATGAGCACTCGACAAACGCATTTTGAGAACATACACAAAGTCCCAGCTATGGACCTAGTGCATCATCATAACTAAGGTCTCTTCCATTTCCCTACAAGTAATTGGATCTCATATGGAGATTTTTAGTGAAGTAGAATGGAAAAAATCGAATGCAACTACACAAGAACTAGTCTGTAACTATCGTTCGGAATACGTTTTGCGCAGTGTTAACTGAAAGATGGATATCTGACTCATACGGAGTCAGTTTTGGCACCACAAGTAGTCAAAACATTTGTGACGACCAGATGCTTCAAAGGATTCTTTGGTAGGGAACTTTTGGAGAATTTTCTTAACGAGTTCATTCAGAAACTTGTATGGAAACTTTCTTAATGAACACTCGACAAACGCATTTCGAGAACATACACAAAGTCCCAGCTATGGACCTAGTGCATCATCATCACCGAGGTCTCTTGCATTTCACTACAAGTAATATGATCTCATATGGAGATGTTTAGTTAAGTAGAATGGAAAATATCGAATGCAACTACAAAAGAACTAGTCTGTAACTGTCGTTCGGAATCAGTTTTGCGCAGTGTTAACTGAAACATGGATATCTCACTCATACGGAGTCCGTATTGGCTCCACAAGTAGTCAAAATTTTTGTGACGACCCGATGCTTCAAAGGGTTCTTTCATAGGGAACTTTTGGAGAACTTTTGTTAAGGACTTCGTTCAGAAACTTGTATCGGAACTTTCTTAATGAGCACTCGACAAACGCATTTCGAGAACATACACAAAGTCCCAGCTATGGACCTAGTGCATCATCATAACTGAGGTCTCTTGCATTTCCCTAAAAGCAATTGGATCTCATATGGATATGTTTAGTGAAGTAGACTCGAAAAAATCGAATGCAACTACACAAGAACTAGTCTGTAACTGTCGTTCGGAATCAGTTTTGCGCAGTGTTAAGTGAAACATGGATATCTGACTCATACGGAGTCCGTTTTGGCTCCACAAGTAGTCAAAACATTTGTGACAACCAGATGCTTCAAAGGATTCTTTCATAGGGAACTTTTGGAGAACTTTTATTAAGGAGTTCGTTCAGAAACTTGTATAGAAACTTTCTTAATAAGCACTCGAAAACGCATTTCGAGAACATACACAAAGTCCCAGCTATGGACCTAGTGCATCATCGTAAATGAGGTCTCTTGCATTTCCCTACAAGTCATTGGATCTCATATGGAGATGTTTAGTGAAGTAGAATGGAAAAAATTGAATGCAACTACACAAGAACATGTCTGTAACTGTCGTTCAGAATCAGTTTTCGCGGTGTTAACTGAAACATGGATATCTGACTCATACGGAGGGCTCCACAAGTAGTCAAAACGTTTGTGACGACCAGATTCTCCAAAGGATTCTTTCATAGGGAACTTTTGGAGAACTTTTCTTAAGGAGTTCGTTCAGAAACTTGTATAGAAACTTTCTTAATGAGCACTCGACAAACACATTTCGAAAACATACATAAAGTCCCAGCTATGGACCTAGTGCATCATCATAACTGAGGTCTCTTGCATTTCCCTAGAAGTAATTGGATCTCGCATGAGATGTTTAGTGAAGTAGAATATAAATAATCGAATGCAACTACACAAGAACTAGTCTATAACTGTCGTTCGGAATCAGTTTTGCGCAGTGTTAACTGAAACATGGATATCTGACTCATACGGAGTCCGTTCTGGCTCCACAACTAGTGAAAACATTTGTGACGACCAGATGCTTCAAAGGATTCTTTCATAGGGAACTTTTGGAGAACTATTCTTAAGGAGTTCGTTCAGAAACTTGTATAGAAACTTTCTGAATGAGCACTCGACAAACGCATTTCGAGAACATACACAAAGTCCCAGCTATGGACCTAGTGCATCATCATAACTGAGGTCTCTTGCATTTCCCTACAAGTAATAGGATCTCATATGGAGATGTTTAGTGAAGTAGAATTGAGAAAATCGAATGCAACTACTCAAGAACTAGTCTGTAACTGTCGTTCGGAATCAGTTTTGCGCAGTGTTAACTAAAACATGGATATCTGACTCATACGGAGTCCGTTGCGGCTCCACAAGTCGTCAAAATGTTTGTGACAACCAGATGCTTCAAATGACTCTTTCATAGGGAACTTTTGATGAACTTTTCTTAAGGAGTTCGTTCAGAAACTTGTATAGAAACTTTCTTAATAAGCACTCGACAAACGCATTTCGAGAACATACACAAAGTCCTAGCTATGGACCTAGTGCATCATCATAACTGAGGTCTCTTGCATTTCCCTACAAGTAATTGTATCTCATATGGAGATGTTTAGTGAAGTAGAACGGAAAAAATCGAATGCAACTACAGAAGAACTAGTCTGTAACTGTCGTTCGGAATCAGTTTTGCGCGTGTTAACTGAAACATGGATATCTAAATCATACGGAGTCCGCTTTGGCTCCACAAGTAGTCAAAACGTTTGTGACGACCAGATGATTCAAAGGATTCTTTCATAGGGAAATTTTGGAGAACTTTTCTTAAGGAGTTCGTTCAGAAACTTGTATAGAAACTTTCTTAATGAGCACTCGACAAACGCATTTCGAGAACATACACAAAGTCCCAGCTATGGACCTGGTGCATCATCATAACTGAGGTCTCTTGCATTTCCCTACAAGTAATTGGATCTCATATGGAGATGTTTAGTGAAGTAGAATGGAAAAAATCAAATGCAACTACAGAAGAACTAGTCTGTAACTGTCATTCGAAATCAGTTTTGCGCAGTGTTAACAGATACATGGATATCTGACTCATACGGAGTCCGTTTTGGCTGCACAAGTAGTCAAAATGTTTGTGACGACCAGATGCTTCAAAGGATTCTTTCATAGGGAACTCTTGCAGAACATTTCTTAAGGAGTTCATTCAGAAACTTGTATAGAAACTTTCTTAATGAGCAATCAACAAATGCATTTCGAGAACATACACAAAGTCCCAGCTATGGACCTAGTGCATCATCATAACTGAGGTCTCTTGTATTTCCCTACAAGTAATTGGATCTCATATGGAAATGTTTCCTGAAGTAAAATGGAAAAAATCGAATGCAACTACACAAGAACTAGTCTGTAACTATCGTTCTGAATCAGTTTTGCGCAGTGTTAACTGAAACATGGATATCTGACTCATACGGAGTCCGTTTTAGCTCGAAAAGTAGTCAAAATGTTTGTGACGACCAGATGCTTCAAAGGATCCTTTCATAGGGAACTTTTGGACAACTTTGCTTAAGGAGTTCGTTCAGAAACTTGTATAGAAACTTTCTTAATGAGCACTCGACAAACGAATTTCGAGAACATACACAAAGTCCCAGCTATGGACCTAGTGCATCATCATAACTAAGGTCTCTTGCATTTCCCTACAATTAATTGGATCTCATATCGAGATGTTTAGTGAAGTAGAATGGAAAAAAATCGAATGCAACTACACAAGAACTAGTCTGTAACTGTCATTCGGAATCAGTTTTGCGCAGTGTTAACTGAAACATGGATAATTGACACATACGGAGTCCGTTTTGCCTCCACAAGTAGTAAAAATGTTTGTGACAACCAGATGCTTCAAAGGATTCTTTCATAGGGAACTTTTGGAGAACTTTTCTTAAGGAGTTCGTGCAGAAAGTTGTATAGAAACTTTCTGAATGAGCACTCGACAAACTCATTTCGACAACATACACAAAGTGCCAGCTATGGACCTAGTGCATCATCATAATTGAGGTCTCTTGCATTTCCCTACAAGTAATTGGATCTCATATGGAGATGTTTAGTGAAGTAGACTGGAAAAAATCGAATGCAACTACTCAAGAACTAGTCTGTAACTGTCGTTCGGAATAAGTTTATGCAGTGTTAACTGAAACATGGATATCTGACTCATACGGAGTCCCTTTTGGCTCCACAAGTAGTCAAAATGTTTCTGACGACCAGATGCTTCAAAGGATTCTTTCATGAGGAACTGCTGGAGAACTTTTCTTAAGGATTTATTCAGAAACTTTTATAGAAACTTTCTTAATAAGCACTCGACAAACGCATTTTGAGAACATACATAATGTCCTAGCTATGGACCTAGTGCATCATCATAACTGAGGTCTCTTGAATTTCCCTACAAGTAATTGGATCTCATATGGAGATGTTTAGTGAAGTAGAATGGAAAAAATCGAATGCAACTACACAAGAACTAGTCTGTAAGTGTCGTTCGGAATCAGTTTTGTGAAGTGTTAACTGAAAGATGGATATCTGACTCATACAGAGTCGGTTTTGGCTCCACAAGTAGTCAAAACATTTGTGACGACGAGATGCTTCAAATTACTCTATCATAGGGAACTTTTGGAGAACTTTTCTTAAGGAGTTCGTGCAGAAACTTGTATAGAAACTTTCTTAATGAGCACTTGACAAAAGCATTTCGAGAACATACACAAAGTCCCGGCTATGGACCTAGTGCATCATCATAACTGAGGTCTCTCGCATTTCCATACAAGTAATTGGATCTCATATGAAGATGTTTAGTGAAGTAGAATGGAAAAAATCGAATGCAACTACACAAGAACTAGTCTGTAACTTTTGTTCGGAATCAGTTTTGTGCAGTGTTAACTGAAACATGGAAATCTGACTCATACGGAGTCCGTTTAGGCTCCACAAGTAGTCAAAACGTTTGTGACGACCAGATGCTTCAAAGGATTCTTTCGTAGGGAAATTTTGGAGAACTTTTCTTAAGGAGTTGGTTCAGAAACTTGTATAGAAACTTTCTTAATGAGCACTCGACAAACGCATTTCGAGAACATACACAAAGTCCCAACTATGGACCTAGTGAATCATCATAACTGAGGTCTCTTGCATTTCCTACAAATAATTGGATCTCATATGGAGATGTTTAGTGAAGTAGAATGGAAAAAATCAAATGCAACTACACAAGAACTAGTCTGTAACTGTCGTTCGGAATCAGTTTTGCGCAGTGTTAACTGAAACATGGATATCTGACTCATACGGAGTCCGTTTTGGCTCCACAAGTAGTAAAAACATTTGTGACGACCAGATTCTTCAAAAGATTCTTTTATAGGGTACTTTTGAAGAACTTTTCTTAAGGAGTTCGTTCAGAAACTTGTATAGAAACTTTCTTAATGAGCACTCGACAAACGCATTTCGAGAACATACACGAAGTCCCAGCTATGGACCTAGTGCATCATCATAACTGATGTCTCTTTCATTTCCCTACAAGTAATTGTATATCATATGGAGATGTTTAGTGAAGTAGAATGTAAAAAATTGAATCCAACTACAGAAGAACTAGTCTGTAACTGTCGTTCGGAATCAGTTTTGTGCTGTGTTAACTGAAACATGGATATCTGACTCATACGGAGTCCGTTTTGGCTCCACATGTAGTCAAAACGTTTGTGACGACCAGATGCTTCAAAGGATTCTTTCATCGGGATCTTTTGGAGAACCTTTCTTAAGGAGTTCGTTCAGAAACTTGTATAGAAACTTTCTTAATGAGCACTCGACAAACGCATTTCAAGAACATACACAAAGTCCCAGCTATGGACCTAGTGCATCATCATAAGTGAGGTCTCTTGCATTTCCCTACAAGTAATTGGATCTCATATGGAGATGTTTAGTGAAGTAGAATGGAAAAAATCGAATGCAACTACTCAAGAACTAGTGTGTAACTGTCGTTCGGAATAAGTTTATGCAGTGTTAACTGAAACATGGATATCTGACAAGTCGACAAAACATTTGTGACAACCAGATGCTTCAAAGTATTATTTCGGAGCACTTTTCTTAAGGAGTTCGTTCAGAAACTTGTATAGAAACTTTCTTAATGAGCACTTGACAAAAGCAATTAGAGAACATAAACAAAGTCCCAGCTATGGACCTAGTGCATCATCATAACTGAGGTCTCTCGCATTTCCATACAAGTAATTGGATCTCATATGGAGATGTTTAGTGAAGTAGAATGGAAAAAATCGAATGCAACTACACAAGAACTAGTCTATAACTGTCGTTCGGAATCAGTTTTGCGCAGTGTTAACTGAAATATGGATATCTGACTCATACGGAGTCCGTTTTGGCTCCACAAGTAGTCAAAACGTTTGTGATGACCAGATGCTTCAAAGGATTCTTTCGTAGGGATGTTTTGGAGAACTTTTCTTAAGGAGTCCGTTCAGAAACTTGTGTAGAAACTTTCTTAATGAGCACTCGACAAACGCATTTCGAGAACATACACAAAGTCCCAACTATGGACCTAGTGAATCATCATAACTGAGGTCTCTTGCATTTCCTACAAGTAATTGGATCTCATATGGAGATGTTTAGTGAATTATAATGGAAAAAATCGAATGCAACTACACAAGAACTACTCTGTAACTGTCGTTCGGAATCAGTTTTGCGCAGTGTTAACTGAAACATGGATATCTGACTCATACAGAGTCCGTTTTGGCTCCACAAGTAGTCAAAACGTTTGTGACGACCAGATGCTTCAAAGGATTCTTTCATAGGGTATTTTTGAAGAAATTTTCTTCAGGAGTTCGTTCAGAAACTTGTATAGAAACTTTCTTAATGAGCACTCGACAAACGCATTTCGAGAACATACACAAAGTCCCAGCTATGGACCTAGTGCATCATCATAACTGGGGTCTCTTGCATTTCCCGACAAGTAATTGTATCTCATCTGGAGATGTTTAGTGAAGTAGAATGGAAAAAATCGTATGCAACCACACAAGAACTAGTCTGTAACTGTCGTTCAGAATCAGTTTTGTGCAGTGTTAACTGAAACATGGATATCTGACTCGTACGGAGTCCGTTTTGGCTCCACAAGTAGTCAAAACATTTGTGACGACCAGATGCTTCAAAGGGTTCTTTCATCGGGATCTTTTGTAGAATTTTTCTTAAGGAGTTCGCTCAGAAACTTGTATAGAAACTTTCTTAATGAGCACTCGACAAATGCATTTCTAGAACATACACAAAGTCCCAGCTGTGGACCTAGTGCATCATCATAACTGAGGTCTCTTGGATTTCCCTACAAGTAATTGGATCTCATTTGGATATGTTTAGTGAAGTAGAATGGAAAAAAATCGAATGAAACTACACAAGAACTAGTCTGTAACTGTCGTACGGAATCAGTTTTGTGAAGTGTTAACTTAAACATGGATATCTGACTTATACGGAGTGCATTTTGGTTCCACAAGTAGTCAAAACATTTGTGACGATGAGATGCTTCAAATTATTCTTTCATAGGGAACTTTTGGATAATTTTTCTTAAGGAATCCGTTCAGAAACTTGTATTGAAACTTTCTTAATGAGCACTCGACAAAAGCATTTCGAGAAAATACACAAAGTCCCAGCTATGGACCTATTGCATCATTATAACTGAGGTCTCTCACATTTCCCTACAAGTAATTGGATCTCATATGGAGATGTTTAGTGAAGTAGAATGGACAAAATCGAATGCAACTACAAAAGAACTAGTCTGTAACTGTCGTTCGGAATCAGTTTTGCGCAGTGTTAACTGAAACATGGATATCTGACTCATACGGAGTCCGTTTTGGCTCCACAAGTAGTCAAAACGTTTGTGACGACCAGATGCTTCAAAGGATTCTTTCATAGGGTACTTTTGAAGAACTTTTCTTAAGGAGTTCGTTCAGAAACTTGTATAGAAACTTTCTTAATCAGCACTCGACAAACGCATTTCGAGAACATACACAAAGTCCCAGCTATGGACCTAGTGCATCATCATAACTGAGGTCTCTTGCATTTCCCTACAAGTAATTGTATCTCATCTGGAGATGTTTAGTGAAGTAGAATGGAAAAAATCGAATGCAACTACACAAGAACTAGTCTGTAACTATCGTTCGGAATCAGTTTTGTGCAGTGTTAACTGAAACATGGATATCTGAGTTATACGGAGTCCATTTTGGCTCCACAAGTAGTCAAAACATTTGTGACGATGAGATGCTTCAAAGTATTCTTTCATAGGTAACTTTTGGAGAACTTTTCTTAAGGAGTCCGTTCAGAAACTTGTAGAGAAACTTTCTTAATGAGCACTCGACAAAAACATTTCGAGAACATACACAAAGTACCAGCTATGCACCTAGTGCATCATCATAACTGAGGTCTCTCGAATTTCCCTACAAGTAATTGTATCTCATATGGAGATGTTTAGTGAAGTAGAATGGAAAAAATCGAATGCAACTACACAAGAACTAGTCTGTAACTGTCGTTCGGAATCAGTTTTGCCGAGTGTTAACTGAAACATGGATATCTGACTCATACGGAGTCCGTTTTGGCTCCACAAGTAGTCAAAACGTTTGTGACGACCAGATGCTTCAAAGGATTCTTTCGTAGGGAACTTTTGGAGAACTTCTCTTAAGGAGTTCATTCAGAAACTTGTATAGAAACTTTCTTAATGAGCACTCGACAAACCCATTTCGGGAACATACACAAAGTCCCATCTATGGACCTAGTGCATCATCATAACT
>NC_057805.1:376643133-376662113 GCF_018294505.1 Triticum aestivum
TAGAATGGAAAAAATCGAATGCAACTACACAAGAACTAGTTTGTAACTGTCGTTCGGAATCAATTTGCGCAGTGTTAACTGAAACATGGATATCTGACTCATACGGAGTCCGTTTTGGCTCCACAAGTAGTCAAAAAGTTTGTGACGACCAGATGCTTCAAAGGATTCTTTCATAGGGAACTTTTGGAGAACTTTTCTTCAGAAGTTCATTCAGAAACTTGTATAGAAACTTTCTGAATGAGCAATCGACAAACGCATTTTGAGAACATACACAAAGTCTGAGCTATGGACCTAGTGCATCATCATAACTGAGGTCTCTTGCATTTCCCTACAAGTAATTGTATCTCATATGGAGATGTTTAGTCAAGTAGAATGGAAAAAATCGAATGCAAATACACAAGAACTAGTCTGTAACTATCGTTCGAAATCAGTTTTGTGGAGTGTTAACTGAAACATGGATATCTGACTCATACGGAGTCCGTTTTGGTTGCACAAGTAGTCAAAACATTTGTGACAACAAGATGCTTCAAAGGATTCATTCATAGGGCACTTTTGGAGAACCTTTCTTAAGGAGTTCGTTCAGAAACTTGTGTAGAAACTTTCTTAATGAGCACTCGACAAACGCATTTCGAGAACATACACAAAGTCCTAGCTATGGACCTAGTGCATCATCATAACTGAGGTGTCTTGCATTTCCCTACTAGTAATTGGATCTCATATGGAGATGTTTAGTGAAGTAGAATGGAAAAAATCGAATGCAACTACACAAGAACTAGTCTGTAACTGTCGTTCGGAATCAGTTTTGTGAAGTGTTAACTGAAACATGGATATCTGACTCATACGGAGTCCGTTCTGGCTCCACAAGTAGTCAAAACATTTGTGACAATGAGATGCTTCAAAGTATTCTATCATAGGTAACTTTTGGAGAACTTTTCTTAAGGAGTTTGTTCAGAAACTTGTATAGAAACATTCTTAATGAGCACTTGACAAAAGCATTTCGAGAACATACACAAAGTCCCAGCTACGGACCTAGTGCATCATCATAACTGAGGTCTCTCGCATTTCCATACAAGTAATTGGATCTCATATGGAGATGTTTAGTGAAGTAGAATGGAAAAAATCGAATGCAACTACACAAGAACTAGTCTGTAACTGTCGTTCGGAATCAGTTTTGCGAAGTGTTAACTGAAACATGGATATCTGACTCATACGGAGTCCGTTTTGGCTCCACAAGTAGTCAAAACATTTGTGGCGACCAGATGCCTCAAAGGATTCTTTCGTAGGGAAGTTTTGGAGAACTTTTCTTAAGGAGTTCGTTCAGAAACTTGTATAGAAACTTTCTTAATGAGCACTCGACAAACGCATTTCGAGAACATACACAAAGTCCCAACTATGGACCTAGTGAATCATCATAACTGAGGTCTCTTGCATTTCCTACAAGTAATTGGATCTCATATGGAGATGTTTAGTGAAGTAGAATGGAAAAAATCGAATGCAACTACACAAGAACTAGTCTGTAACTGTCGTTCGGAATCAGTTTTGCGCAGTGTTAACTGAAACATGGATATCTGACTCATACGGAGTCCGTTTTGTCTCCACAAGTAGTAAAAACGTTTGTGACGACCAGATGCTTCAAAGGATTCTTTCATAGGGTACTTTTGAAGAAGTTTTCTTAAGGAGTTCGTTTAGAAACTTGTATAGAAACTTTCTTAATGAGCACTTGACAAACGCATTTCGAGAACATACACAAAGTCCCAACTATGGACCTAGTGCATCATCATAACTGAGGTCTCTTGCATTTCCCTACAAGTAATTGTATCTCATATGGAGATGTTTAGTGAAGTAGAATGGGAAAAATCGAATGCAACTACACAAGAACTAGTCTGTAACTGTCGTTCGGAATCAGTTTTGTGAAGTGTTAACTGAAACATGGATATCTGACTCATACGGAGTCCATTTTGGCTCCACAAGTAGTCAAAACGTTTGTGACAACCAGATGCTTCAAAGACTTTTTTCATCGGGATCTTTTGGAGAACTGTTCTTAAGGAGTTCGTTCAGAAACTTGTATAGAAACTTTCTTAATGAGCACTCGACAAACGCATTTCGAGAACATACACAAAGTCCCAGCTATGGACCTAGTGCATCATCATAACTGAGGTCTCTCCCATTTTCCTACTAGTAATTGGATCTCATATGGAGATGTTTAGTGAAGTAGAATGGAAAAAATCGAAAGCAACTACACAAGAACTAGTGTGTAACTGTCGTTCGGAATCAGTTTTGCGCAGTGTTAAATGAAACATGGATATCTGACTCATACGGAGTCTGTTTTCGCTCCTCAACGGTCAAAACGTTTGTGACGACCAGATGCTTCAAAGGATTCTTTCATAGGGAAATTTTGGAGAACTTTTCTTAAGGAGTTCGTTCAGAAACTTGTATATAAACTTTCTTAATGAGCACTCGACAAACGCATTTCGAAAACATACACAAAGTCCCAGCTATGGACCTTGTGCATCATCATAACTGAGGTCTCTCGCATTTGCCTACTAGTAATTGGATCTCATATGGAGATGTTTAGTGAAGTAGAATGGAAAAAATCGAATGCAAGTACACAAGAACTAGTGTGTAACTGTCGTTCGGAATTAGTTTTGTGCAGTGTGAACTGAAACATGGATACCTGACTCATACGAAGTCCGTTTCCGCTCCACAACAGTCAAAATGTTTGTGACAACCAGATGCTTCAAAGGATTCTTTCATAGGGAAATTGTGGAGAACTTTTCTTAAGGAGTTCGTTCAGAAACTTGTATATAAACTTTCTTAATGAGCACTCGACAAACGCATTTCGAGAACATACAGAAAGTCCCAGGTATGGACCTTTTGCATCATCATAACTGAGGTCTTTTGCATTTCCCTACAAGTAATTGTATCTCATATGGAGATGTTTAGTGAAGTAGAATGGAAAACATCGAATGCAACTACACAAGAACTAGTCTGTAACTATCGTTCGGAATCAGTTTTGTGCAGTGTTAACTGAAACATGGATACCTGACTCATATGAAGTCCGTTTTCGCTCCACAACAGTCAAAACGTTTGTGACGACCAGATGCTTCAAAGGATTCTTTCATAGGGAAATTTTGGAGAGCTTTTCTTAAGGAGTTCGTTCAGAAACTTATATATAAACTTTCTTAATGAGCACTCGACAAACGCATTTCGAGAACATACACAAAGTCCCAGCTATGGACCTTGTGCATCATCATAACTGAGGTCTCTTGCATTTCCCTACAAGTAATTGTATCTCATATGGATATGTTTAGTGAAGTAGAATGGAAAAAATCGAATGCAACTACACAAGAACTAGTCAGTAACTATCGTTCGGAATCAGTTTTGTCCAGTGTTAGTTGAAACATGGATATCTGACTCATACGAAGTCCGTTTTCGCTCCACAACAGTCAAAACGTTTGTGACGACCAGATGCTTCAAAGGATTCTTTCATAGGGAAATTTTGGAGAACTTTTCTTAAGGAGTTCGTTCAGAAACTTGTATCGAAACTTTCTTAATGAGCACTCGACAAACGCATTTCGAGAACATACACAAAGTCCCAGCTATGGACCTACTGCATCATCATAACTGAGGTCTCTTGCATTTCCCTACAAGTAATTGGATCTCATATGGAGATGTTTAGTCAAGTAGAATGGAAAAAATCGAATGCAACTACACAAGAACTAGTCTGTAACTGTCGTTCGGAATCAGTTTTGCGCAGTGTTATTTTAAGATGGATATCTGACTCATACGGAGTCCGTTTTGGCTCCACAAGTAGTCAAAACGTTTGTGACGACCAGATGCTTCAAAGTATTCTTTCATAGGGAACTTTTGGAGAACTTTTCTTAAGGAGTTCGTTCAGAAACTTGTATAGAAACTTTCTTAATGAGTACTCGACAAACGCATTTCGAGAACATACACAAAGTCCCAGCTATGGACCTAGTGCATCATCATACCCGAGGTCTCTTGCATCTCCCTACAAGTAATTGGATCTCATATGGAGATGTTTAGTGAAGTAGAATGGAAAAAATCGAATGCAACTACACAAGAACTAGTCTTTAACTGTCGTTCGGAATCAGTTTGGCGCAGTGTTAACTGAAACATGGATATCTGACTCATACAGAGTCCGTTTTGGCTCCACAAGTAGTCAAAACTTTTGTGACGACCAGATGCTTCAAAGTATTCTTTCATAGGGAACTTTTGGATAACTTTTCTTAAGGAGTTCGTTCAGAAACTTGTATAGAAACTTCCTTAATGAGCACTCGACAAACGCATTTCGAGAACATACACAAAGTCCCAGCTATGGACCTAGTGCATCATCATAACTGAGGTCTCTCGCATTTGCCTACTAGTAATTGGATCTCATATGGAGATGTTTAGTGAAGTAGAATGGAAAAAATCAAATGCAACTACACAAGAACTAGTCTGTAACTGTCGTTCGGAATCAGTTTTGCGCAGTGTTAACTGAAACATGGCTATCTGACTCGTACGGAGTCCGTTTTGGCTCCACAAGTAGTCAAGACGTTTGTGACGACCAGATGCTTCAAAGTATTCTTTCGTAGGGAACTTTTGGAGAACTTTTCTTAAGGAGTTCGTTCAAAAACTTGTATAGAAACTTCCTTAATGAGCACTCGACAAACGCATTTCGAGAACATACACAAAGTCCCAGCTATGGACCTACTGCATCATCGTAACTGAGGTCTCTCGCATTTGCCTACTAGTAATTGGATCTCATATGGAGATGTTTAGTGAAGTAGAATGGAAAAAATCGAATGCAACTACACAAGAACTAGTCTGTAACTGTCGTTCGGAATCAGTTTTGTGCAGTGTTAACTGAAACATGGATATCTGACTCATACGGAGTCCGTTTTCGCTCCACAACAGTCAAAACGTTTGTGATGACCAGATGCTTCAAATGATTCTGTCATAGGGAATTTGCAGAACTTTTCTTAAGGAGTTCGTTTAGAAACTTGTATAGAAACTTTCTTAATGAGCACTCGACAAACGCATTTCGAGAACATACACAAAGTCCCAGCTATGGACCTTGTGCATCATCATAACTGAGGTCTCTTGCATTTCCCTACAAGTAATTGTATCTCATATGGAGATGTTTAGTGAAGTAGTATGGAGAAAATCGAATGCAACTACACTAGAACTAGTCTGTAACTATCGTTCGGAATCAGTTTTGTGCAGTGTTAACTGAAACATGGATATCTGACTCATATGGAGTCCGATTTGGCTCCACAAGTAGTCAAAACGTTTGTGATAAACCAGATGCTTCAAAGGATTCTTTCATACGGAACTTTTGGAGAACTTTTCTTAAGGAGTTCGTTCAGAAACTTGTATAGAAACTTTCTTAATGAGCACTCGACAAACGCATTTGGAGAACATACACAAAGTCCTATCTATGGACCTAGTGCATCATCATAAATGAGGTCTCTTGCATTTCCCTACAAGTAATTGGATCTCATATGGAGATGTTTAGTGAAGTAGAACGGAAAAAATCGAATGCAACTACAGAAGAAGTAGTCTGCAACTGTCGTTCGGAATCAGTTTTGCGCAGTGTTAACTGAAACATGGCTATCTGACTCGTACGGAGTCCGTTTTGGCTCCACAAGTAGTCAAGACATTTGTGACGACCAGATGCTTCAAAGGATTCTTTCATAGGGAACTTTTGGAGAACTTTCCTTAAGGAGTTCGTTCAAAAACTTGTATAGAAACTTCCTTAATGAGCACTCGACAAACACATTTCGAGAACATACACAAAGTCCCAGCTATGGACCTACTGTATCATCGTAACTGAGGTCTCTCGCATTTGCCTACTAGTAATTGGATCTCATATGGAGAATTTTAGTGAAGAATAATGGAAAAAATCGAATGCAACTACACAAGAACTAGTCTGTAACTGTCGTTCGGAATCAGGTTTGTGCAGTGTTAACTGAAACATGGATACCTGACTCATACGGAGTCCGTTTTCGCTCCACAACAGTCAAAACGTTTGTGACAACCAGATGCTTCAAATGATTCTTTCATAGGGAACTTTTGATGAACTTTTCTTAAGGAGTTCGTTCTTAAACTAGTATAGAAACTTTCTTAAAGAGCACTCGACAAACGCAGTTCGAGAACATACACAAATTCGCAGCTATGGACGTAGTGCATCATCATAACTGAGGTCTCTTGCATTTGCCTACAATTAATTGGATCTCATATGGAGATGTTTAGTGAAGTAGAATGGAAAAAATCGAATGCAACTACACAAGAACTTGTCTTTAACTGTCGTTCGGAATCTGTTTTGCGCAGTGTTAACTGAAACATGGCTATCTGACTCATACGGAGTCCATTTTGGCTGCACAAGTAGTCAAGACGTTTGTGACGACCAGATGCTTCAAAGAATTCTTTCGTAGTGAACTTTTGGAGAAATTTTCCTAAGGAGTTCGTTCAAAACTTGTATAGAAACTTCCTTAATGAGCACTCGACAAACAAATTTCGAGAACATACAAAAAGTCCCAGCTATGGACCTAGTGCATCATCATGAATGAGGTCTCTCGCATTTGCCTACTAGTAATTGGATCTCATATGGAGATGTTTAGTGAAGTAGAATGGAAAAAATCGAATGCAACTACACAAGAACTAGTGTGTAACTGTCGTTCGGAATTAGTTTTGTGCAGTGTTAACTGAAACATGGATATCTGACTCATATGAAGTTCGTTTTTGCTCCACAATAGTCAAAACGTTTGTGACGACCAGATGCTTCAAAGGATTCTTTCATAGGGAAATTTTGGAGAACTTTTCTTAAGGAGTTCGTTCAGAAACTTGTATATAAACTTTCTTAATGAGCACTCGACAAATGCATTTCGAGAACATACACAAAGTCCCAGCTATGGACCTAGTGCCTCATCATAACTGAGGTCTCTCGCATTTGCCTACTAGTAATTGGATCTCATATGGAGATGTTTAGTGAAGTAGAATGGAAAAAATCGAATGCAACTACACAAGAACTAGTCTGTAACTGTCGTTCGGAATCAGTTTTGCGCAGTGTTAACTGAAACATGGATATCTGACTCATACGGAGTCCGTTTTGGCTCCACAAGTAGTCAAAACTTTTGTGACGACCAGATGCTTCAAAGTATTCTTTCATAGGGAACTTTTGGATAACTTTTCTTAAGGAGTTCGTTCAGAAACTTGTATAGAAACTTCCTTAATGAGCACTCGACAAACGCATTTCGAGAACATACACAAAGTCCCAGCTATGGACCTAGTGCATCATCATAACTGAGGTCTCTCGCATTTTCCTACTAGTAATTGGATCTCATATGGAGATGTTTAGTGAAGTAGAATGGAAAAAATCAAATGCAACTACACAAGAACTAGTCTGTAACTGTCGTTCGGAATCAGTTTTGCGCAGTGTTAACTGAAACATGGCTATCTGACTCGTACGGAGTCCGTTTTGGCTCCACAAGTAGTCAAGACGTTTGTGACGACCAGATGCTTCAAAGGATTCTTTCATAGGGAACTTTTGGAGAACTTTTCTTAAGGAGTTCGTTCAAAGACTAGTATAGAAGCTTCCTTAATGAGCACTCGACAAACGCATTTCGAGAACATACACAAAGTCCCAGCTATGGACCTAGTGCATCATCGTAACTAAGGTCTCTTGCATTTCCCTACTAGTAATTGGATCTCATATGGAGATGTTTAGTGAAGTAGAATGGAAAACATCGAATGCAACTACACAAGAACTAGTCTGTAACTGTCGTTCGGAATCAGTTTTGTGCAGTGTTAATTGAAACATGGATATCTGACTCATACGGAGTCCGTTTTCGCTCCACAACAGTCAAAACATTTGTGGTGACCACATGCTTCAAATTATTCTTTCATAGGGAACTTTTGGAGAACTTTTCTTAAGGAGTTCGTTCAGAAACTTGTATAGAAACTTTCTTAATGAGCACTCGACAAACGCAGTTCGAGAACATACAGCAAGTCGCAGCTATGGACCTAGTGCATCATCATAACTGAGGTCTCTTGCATTTGCCTAAAAGTAGTTGGATGTCATATGGAGATGTTTAGTGAAGTAGAATGGAAAAAATCGAATGCAACTACAGAAGAATTTGTCTGTAACTATCGTTCGGAATCAGTTTTGCGCAGTGTTAACTGAAACATGGCTATCTGACTCATACGGAGTCCATTTTGGCTCCACAAGTAGTCAAGACGTTTGTGACGACCAGATGCTTCAAAGGATTCTTTTGTAGTGAACTTTTGGAGAAATTTTCTTAAGGAGTTCGTTCAAAAACTTGTATAGAAACTTCCTAAATGAGCACTTGACAAACGCATTTCGAGAACATACACAAAGTCCCAGCTATGGACCTAGTGCATCATCATAACTGAGGTATCTCGCACTTTCCTAGTAGTAATTGGATCTCATATGGAGATGTTTAGTGAAGTAGAATGGAAAAATCGAATGCAACTACACAAGAACTAGTGTGTAACTATCGTTCGGAATTAGTTTTGTGCAGTGTTAACTGAAACATGGATACCTGACTCATACGAAGTCCGTTTTTGCTCCACAACAGTCAAAACGTTTGTGAAGACCACATGCTTCAAAGGATTCTTTCATAGGGAAAATTTGGAGAACTTTTCTGCAGGAGTTCGTTCAGAAACTTATATATAAACTTTCTTAATGAGCACTCGACAAACGCATTTCAAGAACATACACAAAGTCCCAGCTATGGACCTTGTGCATCATCATAACTGAGGTCTCTTGCATTTCCCTACAAGTAATTGTATCTCATATGGAGATGTTTAGTGAAGTAGAATGGAAAAAATCGAATGCAACTACACAAGAACTAGTCTGTAACTATCATTCGGAATCAGTTTTGTGCAGTGTTAACTGAAACATGGATATCTGACTCATAGGAAGTCCGTTTTCACTCAACAACAGTCAAAACGTTTGTGACGACCAGATGCTTCAAAGGATTCTTTCATAGGGAAATTTTGGAGAACTATTGTTAAGGAGTTCGTTCCGAAACTTGTATAGAAACTTTCTTAATGAGCACTCGACAAACGCATTTCGAGAACATACACAAAGTCCCAGCTATGGACCTAGTGCATCATCATAACTGAGGTCTCTTGCATTTCCCTACAAATAATTGGATCTCATATGGAGATGTTTAGTGAAGTAGAATGGAAAAAATCGAATGCAACTACACAAGAACTAGTCTGTAACTGTCGTTCGGAATCAGTTTTGCGCAGTGTTATTTTAAGATGGATATCTGACTCATACGGAGTCCGTTTTGGCTCCACAAGTAGTCAAAACATTTGTGACGACCAGATGATTCAAAGTATTCTGTCATAGAGAACTTTTGGAGAACTTTTCTTAAGGAGTACGTTCAGAAACTTGTATAGAAACTTTCTTAATGAGCACTCGACAAACGCATTTCGAGAACATACACAAAGTCCCAGCTATGGACCTAGTGCATCATCATACCCGAGGTCTCTTGCATCTCCCTACAAGTAATTGGATCTCATATGGAGATGTTTAGTTAATGAAAATGGAAGAAATCGAATGCAACTACACAAGAACTAGTCTATAACTGTCGTTCGGAATCAGTTTTGCCCAGTGTTAACTGAAACATGGATATCTGACTCATACGGAGTCCGTTTTGGCTCCACAAGTAGTCAAAACTTTTGTGACGACCAGATGCTTCAAAGTATTCTTTCATAGGGAACTTTTGGATAACTTTTCTTAAGGAGTTCGTTCAGAAACTTGTATAGAAACTTCCTTAATTAGCACTCGACAAACGCATTTCGAGAACATACACAAAGTCCCAGCTATGGACCTAGTGCATCATCATAACTGAGGTCTCTCGCATTTGCCTACTAGTAATTGGATCTCATATGGAGATGTTTAGTGAAGTAGAATGGAAAAATCGAATGCAACTACACAAGAACTAGTCTGTAACTGTCGTTCGGAATCAGTTTTGCGCAGTGTTAACTGAAACATGGATATCTGACTCATACGGAGTCCGTTTTGGCTCCACAAGTAGTCATACCTTTTGTGACGACCAGATGCTTCAAAGTATTCTTTCATAGGGAACTTTTGGATAACTTTTCTTAAGGAGTTCGTTCAGAAACTTGTATAGAAACTTCCTTAATGAGCACTCGATAAACACATTTCGAGAACATACACAAAGTCCCAGCTATGGACCTAGTGCATCATCATAACTGAGTTCTCTCGCATTTCCCTACTAGTAATTGGATCTCATATGGAGATGTTTAGTGAAGTAGAATGGAAAAAATCGAATGCAACTACACAAGAACTAGTCTGTAACTGTCGTTCGGAATCAGTTTTGCGCAGTGTTAACTGAAACATGGCTATCTGACTCGTACGGAGTCCGTTTTGGCTCCACAAGTAGTCAAGACGTTTGTGACGACCAGATGCTTCAAAGGATTCTTTCGTAGGGAACTTTTGGAGAACTTTTCTTAAGGAGTTCGTTCAAAAACTTGTATAGAAACTTCCTTAATGAGCACTCCACAAACGCATTTCGAGAACATACACAAAGTCCCAGCTATGGACCTAGTGCATCATCGTAACTGAGGTCTCTTGCATTTCCCTACTAGTAATTGGATCTCATATGGAGATGTTTAGTGAAGTAGAATGGAGAAAATCGAATGCAACTACACAAGAACTAGTCTGTAACTGTCGTTCGGAATCAGTTTTGTGCAGTGTTAACTGAAACATGGATATCTGACTCATACGGAGTCCGTTTTCACTCCACAACAGTCAAAACATTTGTGATGACCAGATGCTTCAAATGATTCTTTCATAGGGAACTTTTGGAGAACTTTTCTTAAGGAGTTCGTTTAGAAACTTGTATAGAAACTTTCTTAATGAGCACTCGACAAACGCAGTTCGAGAACATACACAAAGTCGCAGCTATGGACCTAGTGCATCATCATAACTGAGGTATCTCGCATTTGCCTAGTAGTAGTTGGATCTCATATGGAGATGTTTAGTGAAGTAGAATGGAAAAAATCAAATGCAACTACACAAGAACTAGTGTGTAACTATCGTTCGGAATTAGTTTTGTGCAGTGTTAACTGAAACATGGATACCTGACTCATACGAAGTCCGTTTTCGCTCCACAACAGTCAAAACATTTGTGACGACCAGATGCTTCAAAGGATTCTTTCATAGGGAAATTTTGGAGAACTTTTCTTAAGGAGTTCGTTCAGAAACTTATATATAAACTTTCTTAATGAGCACTCGACAAACGCATTTCAAGAACATACACAAAGTCCCAGCTATGGACCTTGTGCATCATCATAACTGAGGTCTCTTGCATTTCCCTACAAGTAATTTTATCTCATATGGAGATGTTTAGTGAAGTAGAATGGAAAAAATCGAATGCAACTACACAAGAACTAGTCTGTAACTATCGTTCGGAATCAGTTTTGTGTAGTGTTAACTGAAACATGGATATCTGACTCATACGAAGTCCGTTTTCGCTCCACAACAGTCAAAACGTTTGTGACGACCAGATGCTTCAAAGGATTCTTTCATAGGGAAATTTTGGAGAACTATTGTTAAGGAGTTCGTTCAGAAACTTGTATAGAAACTTTCTTAATGAGCACTCGACAAACGCATTTCGAGAACATACACAAAGTCCCAGCTATGGACCTAGTGCATCATCATAACTGAGGTCTCTTGCATTTCCCTACAAGTAATTGGATCTCATATGGAGATGTTTAGTCAAGTAGAATGGAAAAAATCGAATGCAACCACACAAGAACTAGTTTGTAACTGTCGTTCGGAATCAGTTTTGCGCAGTGTTATTTCAAGATGGATATCTGACTCATACGGAGTCCGTTTTGGCTCCACAAGTAGTCAAAACGTTTGTGACGACTATATGCTTCAAAGTATTCTTTCATAGGGAACTTTTGGAGAACTTTTCTTAAGGAGTTCGTTCAGAAACTTGTATAGAAACTTTCTTAATGAGCACTCGACAAACGCATTTCGAGAACATACACAAAGTCCCAGCAATGGAACTAGTGCATCATCATACCCGAGGTCTCTTGCATCTCCCTACAAGTAATTGGATCTCATATGGAGATGTTTAGTGAAGTAGAATGGAAAAAATCGAATGCAACTACACAAGAACTAGTCTGTAACTATCGTTCGGAATCAGTTTTGCCCAGTGTTAACTGAAACATGGATATCTGACTCATACGGAGTCCGTTTTGGCTCCACAAGTAGTCAAAACTTTTGTGACGACCAGATGCTTCAAAGTATTCTTTCATAGGGAACTTTTGGATAACTTTTCTTAAGGAGTTCGTTCAGAAACTTGTATAGAAACTTTCTTAATGAACACTCGACAAACGCATTTCGAGAACATACACAAAGTCCCAGCTATGGACCTAGTGTATCACCAGAACTGAGGTCTCTTGCATTTCCCTACAAGTAATTCGATCTCAGATGGAGATGTTTAGTGAAGTAGAATGAAAAAATCGAATGCAACTACACAAGAACTAGTCTGTAACTGTCGTTCGGAATCAGTTTTGCGCAGTGTTAACTGAAACATGGATATCTGACTCATACTGAGTCCGTTTTGGCTCCACAAGTAGTGAAAATGTTTGTGAAGACCAGATTCTTCAAAGGATTCTTTCATAGGGAACTATTGGAGAACTTTTATAAAGGAGTTCGTTCAGAAACTTGTATAGAAACTTCCTTAATTAGCACTCGACAAACGCATTTCGAGAACATACACAAAGTCCCAGCTATGGACCTAGTGCATCATCATAACTGAGGTCTCTCGCATTTCCCTACTAGTAATTGGATCTCATATGGAGATGTTTAGTGAAGTAGAATGGAAAAAATCTAATGCAACTACACAAGAACTAGTCTGTAACTGTCGTTCGGAATCAGTTTTGCGCAGTGTTAACTGAAACGTGGATATCTGACTCATACAGAGTCCGTTTTGGCTAAACAAGTAGTAAAAATGTTTGTGAAGACCAGATTCTTCAAAGGATTCTTTCATAGGGAACTATTGGGGAACTTTTATAAAGGAGTTCGTTCAGAAACTTGTATAGAAACTTGCTTAATTAGCACTCGACAAACGCATTTCGAGAACATACACAAAGTCCCAGCTATGGACCTAGTGCATCATCATAACTGAGGTCTCTCGCATTTGCCTACTAGTAATTGGATCTCATATGGAGATGTTTAGTGAAGTAGAATGGAAAAAATCGAATGCAACTACACAAGAACTAGTCTGTAACTATCATTCGGAATCAGTTTTGCGCAGTGTTAACTGAAATGTGGATATCTGACTCATACGGAGTTCGTTTTGGCTCCACAAGTAGTCAAAACATTTGTGATGACCAGATGCTTCAAAGGATTCTTTCATAGGGAACTTTTGGATAACTTTTCTTAAGGAGTTCGTTCAGAAACTTGTATAGAAACTTTCTTAATGAACACTCGACAAACGCATTTCGAGAACATACACAAAGTCCCAGCTATGGACCTAGTGTATCACCATAACTGAGGTCTCTTGCATTTCCCTACAAGTAATTCGATCTCAGATGGAGATGTTTAGTGAAGTAGAATGAAAAAATCGAATGCAACTACACAAGAACTAGTCTGTAACTGTCGTTCGGAATCAGTTTTGCGCAGTGTTAACTGAAACATGGATATCTGACTCATACTGAGTCCGTTTTGGCTCCACAAGTAGTGAAAATGTTTGTGAAGACCAGATTCTTCAAAGGATTCTTTCATAGGGAACTATTGGAGAACTTTTATAAAGGAGTTCGTTCAGAAACTTGTATAGAAACTTCCTTAATTAGCACTCGACAAACGCATTTTGAGAACATACACAAAGTCCCAGCTATGGACCTAGTGCATCATCATAACTGAGGTCTCTCGCATTTCCCTACTAGTAATTGGATCTCATATGGAGATGTTTAGTGAAGTAGAATGGAAAAAATCGAATGCAACTACACAAGAACTAGTCTGTAACTATCATTCGGAATCAGTTTTGCGCAGTGTTAACTGAAACGTGGATATCTGACTCATACGGAGTTCGTTTTGGCTCCACAAGTAGTCAAAACATTTGTGATGACCAGATGCTTCAAAGGATTCTTTCATAGGGAACTTTTGGATAACTTTTCTTAAGGAGTTCGTTCAGAAACTTGTATAGAAACTTTCTTAATGAACAGTCGACAAACGCATTTCGAGAACATACACAAAGTCCCAGCTATGGACCTAGTGTATCACCATAACTGAGGTCTCTTGCATTTCCCTACAAGTAATTCGATCTCAGATGGAGATGTTTAGTGAAGTAGAATGAAAAAATCGAATGCAACTACACAAGAACTAGTCTGTAACTGTCGTTCGGAATCAGTTTTGCGCAGTGTCAACTGAAACATGGATATCTGACTCATACGGAGTCCGTTTTGGCTCCACAAGTAGCAAAAATGTTTGTGAAGACCAGATTCTTCAAAGGATTCTTTCATAGGGAACTATTGGAGAACTTTTATAAAGGAGTTCGTTCAGAAACTTGTATAGAAACTTCCTTAATTAGCACTCGACAAACGCATTTCGAGAACATACACAAAGTCCCAGCCATGGACCTAGTGCATCATCATAACTGAGGTCTCTCGCATTTTCCTACTAGTAATTGGATCTCATATGGAGATGTTTAGTGAAGTAGAATGGAAAAAATCGAATGCAACTACACAAGAACTAGTCTGTAAGTGTCGTTCGGAATCAGTTTTGCGCAGTGTTAACTGAAACATGGCTATCTGACTCGTACGGAGTCCGTTTTGGCTTCACAAGTAGTCAAGACGTTTGTGACGACCAGATGCTTCAAAGGATTCTTTTGTAGGGAACTTTTGGAGAACTTTTCTTAAGGAGTTCGTTCAAAAACTTGTATAGAAACTTCCTTAATGAGCACTCGACAAACGCATTTCGAGAACATACACAAAGTCCCAGCTATGGACCTACTGCATCATCGTAACTGAGGTCTCTCGCATTTGCCTACTAGTAATTGGATCTCATATGGAGCTGTTTAGTGAAGTACAATGGAAAAATTCGAATGCAACTACACAAGAACTAGTCTGTAACTGTCGTTCGGAATCAGTTTTGTGCAGTGTTAACTGAAACATGGATATCTGACTCATACGGAGTCCGTTTTCGCTCCACAACAGTCAAAATGTTTGTGATGACCAGATGCTTGAAATGATTCTTTCATAGGGAGCTTTGGAGAACTTTTCTTAAGGAGTTCGTTTAGAAACTTGTATAGAAACTTTCTTAATGAGCACTCGAGAAACGCATTTCGAGAACATACACAAAGTCCCAGCTATGGACCTTGTGCATCATCATAACTGAGGTCTCCTGCATTTCCCTACAAGTAATTGTATCTCATATGGAGATGTTTAGTGAAGTAGAATGGAAAAAATAGAATGCAACTACACAAGAACTAGTCTGTAACTATCGTTCGGAATCAGTTTTGTGCAGTGTTAACTGAAACATGGATATCTGACTCATATGGAGTCCGATTTGGCTCCACAAGTAGTCAAAACGTTTGTGATAAACCAGATTCTTCAAAGGATTCCTTCATACGAAACTTTTGGAGAACTTTTCTTAAGGAGTTCGTTCAAAAACTTGTATAGAAACTTTCTTAATGAGCACTCGACAAACGCATTTCGAGAACATACACAAAGTCCCAGCTATGGACCTAGTGCATCATCATAACTGAGGTCTCTTGCATTTCCCTACAAGTAATTGGATCTCATATGGAGATGTTTAGTGAAGTAGAATGAAAAAAATCGAATGCAACTACACAAGAACTAGTCTGCAACTGTCGTTCGGAATCAGTTTTGCGCAGTGTTAACTGAAACATGGCTATCTGACTCATATGGAGTCCGATTTGGCTCCACAAGTAGTCAAAACGTTTGTGATAAACCAGATGCTTCAAAGGATTCCTTCATACGGAACTTTTGGAGAACTTTTCTTAAGGAGTTCGTTCAAAACTTGTATAGAAACTTTCTTAATGAGCACTCGACAAACGCATTTCGAGAACATACACAAAGTCCTAGCTATGAACCTAGTGCATCATCATAACTGAGGTCTCTTGCATTTCCCTACAAGTAATTGGATCTCATATGGAGATGTTTAGTGAAGTAGAATGGAAAAAATCGAATGCAACTACACAAGAACTAGTCTGCAACTGTCGTTCGGAATCAGTTTTGCGCAGTGTTAACTGAAACATGGCTATTTGACTCGTACGGAGTCCGTTTTGGCTCCACAAGTAGTCAAGACATTTGTGACGACCAGATGCTTCAAAGGATTCTTTCGTAGGGAACTTTTGGAGAACTTTTCTTAAGGAGTTCGTTCAAAAACTTGTATAGAAACTTCCTTAATGAGCACTCGACAAACGCATTTCGAGAACATACACAAAGTCCCAGCTATGGACCTACTGCATCATCGTAACTGAGGTCTCTCGCATTTTCCTACTAGTAATTGGATCTCATATGGTGATGTTTAGTGAAGTAGAATGGAAAAAATCGAAAGCAACTACACAAGAACTAGTCTGTAACTGTCATTCAGAATTAGTTTTGTGCAGTGTTAACTGAAACATGGATACCTGACTCATACGGAGTCCGTTTTCGCTCCACAACAGTCAAAACATTTGTGATGACCAGATGCTTCAAATGATTCTTTCATAGGGAACTTTGGAGAACTATTCTTCAGGAGTTCGTTCAGAAACTTGTATAGAAACTTCCTTAAAGAGCACTCGACAAACGCAGTTCGAGAACATACACAAATTCGCAGCTATGGACGTAGTGCATCATCATAACTGAGGTCTCTTGCATTTTCCTACAAGTAATTGGATCTCATATCTAGATGTTTAGTGAAGTAGAATGGAAAAAGTCGAATGCAACTACACAAGAACTTGTCTGTAACTGTCGTTCGGAATCAGTTTTGCGCAGTGTTAACTGAAACATGGCTATCTGACTCATACGGAGTCCATTTTGGCTGCACAAGTAGTCAAGACGTTTTTGACGACCAGATGCTTCAAAGAATTCTTTTGTAGTGAACTTTTGGAGAAATTTTCTTACGGAGTTCGTTCAAAAACTTGTATAGAAACTTCCTTAATGAGCACTCGACAAACAAATTTCGAGAACATACAAAAAGTCCCAGCTATGGACCTAGTGCATCATCCTAACTGAGGTCTCTCGCATTTGCCTACTAGTAATTGGATCTCATATGGAGATGTTTAGTGAAGTAGAATGGACAAAATCGAATGCAACGACACAAGAACTAGTGTGTAACTGTCGTTCGGAATTAGTTTTGTGCAGTGTTAACTGAAACTTGGATATCTGACTCATACGAAGTCCGTTTTTGCTCCACAACAGTCAAAACGTTTGTGACGACCAGATGCTTCAAAATATTCTTTCATAGGGAAATTTTGGAGAACTTTTCTTAAGGAGTTCGTTCAGAAACTTGTATATAAACTTTCTTAATGAGCACTCGACAAACGCATTTCGAGAACATACACAAAGTCCCAGCTATGGACCTTGTGCATCATCATAACTGAGGTCTCTTGCATTTCCCTACTAGTAATTGGATCTCATATGGAGATGTTTAGTGAAGTAGAATGGAAAAAATCGAATGCAACTACACAAGAACTAGTGTGTAACTGTCGTTCGGAATTAGTTTTGTGCAGTGTTAACTGAAACATGGATACCTGACTCATACAAAGTCCTTTTTCACTCCACAACAGTCAAAACGTTTGTGATAAACTAGATGCTTCAAAGGATTCTTTCATAGGGAAATTTTGGAGAACTTTTCTTAAGGAGTTCATTCACAAACTTGTATATAAACTTTCTTAATGAGCACTCGACAAACGCATTTCGAGAACATACACAAAGTCCCAGCTATGGACCTTGTGCATCATCATAACTGAGGTCTCTTGCATTTCCCTACAAGTAATTGGATCTCATATCGAGATGTTTAGTGAAGTAGAATGGAAAACATCGAATGCAACTACACAAGAACTAGTCTGTAACTATCGTTCGGAATCAGTTTTGTGCAGTGTTAATTGAAACATGGATATCTGACTCATACGGAGTCCGATTTGGCTCCACAAGTAGTCAAAACGTTTGAGATAAACTATATGCTTCAAAGGATTCTTTCATACGGAACTTTTGGAGAACTTTTCTTAAGGAGTTCGTTCAGAAACTTGTATAGAAACTTTCTTAATGAGCACTCGAAAAACGCATTTAGAGAACATGCACAAAGTCCCAGCTATGGACCTAGTACATCATCATAACTAAGGTCTCTTGCATTTCCCTACAAGTAATTGGATCTCATATGGAGATGTTTAGTGAAGTAGAATGGAAAAAATCGAATGCAACTACACAAGAACTAGTCTGCAACTGTCGTTCGGAATCAGTTTTGCGCAGTGTTAACTGAAACATGGCTATCTGACTTGTACGGAGTCCGTTTTGGCTCCACAAGTAGTCAAGACGTTTGTGACGACCAGATGCTTCAAAGGATTCTTTCGTAGGGAACTTTTGGAGAACTTTTCTTAAGGAGTTCGTTCAAAAACTTGTATAGAAACTTCCTTAATGAGCACTCGACAAACGCATTTCGAGAACATACACAAAGTCCTAGCTATGGACCTAGTGCATCATCATAACTGAGGTCTCTCGCATTTGCCTACTAGTAATTGGATCTCATATGGAGATGTTTAGTGAAGTAGAATGGAAAAATCGAATACAACTACACAAGAACTAGTGTGTAACTGTCGTTCGGAATTAGTTTTGTGCAGTGTTAACTGAAACATGGATATCTGACTCAGACGAAGTCCGTTTACGCTCCACAACAGTCAAAACGTTTGTGACGACCAGATGCTTCAAAGGATTCTTTCATAGGGAAATTTTGGAGA
>NC_057805.1:376662311-376676902 GCF_018294505.1 Triticum aestivum
TTCGTTCAGAAACTTGTTTATAATCTTTCTTAATGAGCACTCGACAAACGCATTTCGAGAACATACACAAAGTCCCAGCTCTGGACCTAGTGCATCATCATAACTGAGGTCTCTCGCATTTGCCTACTAGTAATTGGATCTCATATGGAGATGTTTAGTGAAGTAGAATGGCAAAATCGAATGCAACTACACAAGAACTAGTGTGTAACTGTCGTTCGGAATTAGTTTTGTGCAGTGTTAACTGAAACATGGATACCTGACTCATACGAAGTCCTTTTTCGCTCCACAACAGTCAAAACGTTTGTGACGACCAAATGCTTCAAAGGATTCTTTCATAGGGAAATTTTGGAGAACTTTTCTTAAGGAGTTCGTTCAAAAACTTGTATAGAAACTTCCTTAATGAGCACTCGACAAACGCATTTCGAGAACATACACAAAGTCCCAGCTATGGACCTAGTGCATCATCGTAACTGAGGTCTCTCGCATTTGCCTACTAGTAATTGGATCTCATATGGAGATGTTTAGTGAACTAGAATGGAAAAAATAGAATGCAACTACACAAGAACTAGTCTGTAACTGTCGTTCGGAATCAGTTTTGTGCAGTGTTAACTGAAACATGGATATCTCACTCATACGGAGTCCGTTTTCGCTCCACAACAGTCAAAACGTTTGTGATGACCAGATGCTTCAAAGGATTCTTTCATAGGGAAATTTTGGAGAACTTTTCTTAAGGAGTTCGTTCAGAAACTTGTATATAAACTTTCTTAATGAGCACTCGACAAACGCATTTCGAGAACATACACAAAGTCCCAGCTATGGACCTTGTGCATCATCATAACTGAGGTCTCTTGCATTTCCCTACAAGTAATTGTATCTCATATGGAGATGTTTAGTGAAGTAGAATGGAAAACATCGAATGCAACTACACAAGAACTAGTCTGTAACTATCGTTCGGAATCAGTTTTGTGCAGTGTTAACTGAAACATGGATATCTGACTCATACGGAGTCCGATTTGGCTCCACAAGTAGTCAAAACGTTTGTGATAAACCAGATGCTTCAAAGTATTCTTTCATACGGAACTTTTGGAGAACTTTTCTTAAGGAGTTCGTTCAGAAACGTGTATAGAAACTTTTTTAATGAGCACTCGAAAAACGCATTTCGAGAACATACACAAAGTCCTAGCTATGGACCTAGTGCATCATTATAACTGAGGTCTCTTGCATTTCCCTACAAGTAATTGGATCTCATATGGAGATGTTTAGTGAAGTAGAATGGAAAAAATCGAATGCAACTACACAAGAACTAGTCTGTAACTGTCGTTCGGAATCAGTTTTGCGCAGTGTTATTTTAAGATGGATATCTGACTCATACGGAGTCCGTTTTGGCTCCACAAGTAGTCAAAACGTTTGTGACGACCAGATGCTTGAAAGTATTCTTTCATAGGGAACTTTTGGAGAACTTTTCTTAAGGAGTTCGTTCAGAAACTTGTATAGAAACTTTCTTAATGAGTACTCGACAAACGCATTTCGAGAACATACACAAAGTCCCAGCTATGGACCTAGTGCATCATCATAACCGAGGTCTCTTGCATCTCCCTACAAGTAATTGGATCTCATATTGAGATGTTTAGTGAAGTAGAATGGAAAAATCGAATGCAACTACACAAGAACTAGTGTGTAACTGTCGTTCGGAATTAGTTTTGTGCAGTGCTAACTGAAACATGGATACCTGACTCATACGAAGTCCGTTTTCGCTCCACAACAGTCAAAACGTTTGTGACGACCAGATGCTTCAAAGGATTCTTTCATAGGGAAATTTTGGAGAACTTTTCTTAAGGAGTTCATTCAGAAACTTGTATATAAACTTTCTTAATGAGCACTCGACAAACGCATTTCGAGAACATACACAAAGTCCCAGCGTTGTGAAGGAAATATGCCCTAGAGGCAATAATAAAGTATTATATATTTCCTTATCTCATGATAAATGTTTATTATTCATGCTAGAATTGTATTAACCGGAAACATAATACATGTGTGAATACATAGACAAACAGAGTGTCACTAGTATGCCTCTGCTTGACTAGCTCGTTAATCAAAGATGGTTATGTTTCCTAGCCATAGACATGAGTTGTCATTTGATTAACGGGATCACCTCATTAGGAGAATGACGTGATTGACATGACCCATTACGTTAGCTTAGCACCCGATCGTTTAGTATGTTGCTATTGCTTTCTTCATGACTTATACATGTTCCTATGACTATGAGATTATGCAACTCCCGTTTACCAGAGGAACACTTTGTGTGCTACCAAACGTCACAACGTAACTGGGTGATTATAAAGGTGCTCTACAGGTGTCTCCAAAGGTACTTGTTGGGTTGGCGTATTTCGAGATTAGGATTTGTCACTCCGATTGTCGAAGAGGTATCTCTGGGCCCACTCGGTAATGCACATCACTATAAACCTTGCAAGCATTGTGACTAATGAGTTAGTTGCGGGATGATGTATTACGGAACGAGTAAAGAGACTTGCCAGTAAACGAGATTGAACTAGGTATCGAGATACCGACGATCGAATCTCGGGCAAGTAACATACCGATGACAAAGGGAACAAACGTATGTTGTTATGCGGTCTGACCGATAAAGATCTTCGTAGAATATGTGGGAGCCAATATGGGCATCCAGGTCCCGCTATTGGTTATTGACCGGAGAGGTGTCTCGGTCATGTCTACATAGTTCTCGAACCCAAAGGGTCCGCACGCTTAAAGTTACGATGACAGTTTTATTACGAGTTTATATGTTTTGATGTACCGAAGGTTGTTCGGAGTCCCGGATGTGATCACAGACATGACGAGGAGTCTCGAAATGGTCGAGACGTAAAGATTGATATATTGGACGACTATATTCGGACACCGGAAGTGTTCCGGAGAAGTTTCGGATTAAACAGGAGTGCCGGAGGGTTACCGGAACCCCACGGGGAAGTATTGGGCCTTAGTGGGCCTTGAGGGAAGAGAGAGGGCAGCAGCCAGGAGGTGGTGCGCCCCCTCCCAGGAGGAGTCCTAGTTGGACTAGGAGAGGAGGGCGCAGCCCCCTTTCCCTCTCCCTCTTCCTCTCTTTCCTTCCCCCCTTCTTTTCCTAGTAGGACTAGGAAAGGGGAGGCCTACTCCTACTAGGAGGAGGACTCCCCCCTCTCTTTGGCGCGCCCATAGGCAGCCGGCCTCCCCCTTGCTCCTTTATATACGGGGGCAGGGGGGCACCTCTATACACACTTGATATACGATATTTTAGCCGTGTGCGGTGCCTCCCTCCACCAGATTACACCTCGATAATACCGTCGCGGAGCTTAGGCGAAGCCCTGCGTCGGTGGAACATCATCATCGTCACCACACCGTCGTGCTGACAAAACTCTCCCTCAACACTCGGCTGGATCGGAGTTCGAGGGACGTCATCGAGCTGAACGTGTGTAGAACTTCGGAGGTGCCGTGCGTTCGGTACTTGATCGGTCGGATCGTGAAGACGTACGACTACATCAACCGCGTTGTGATAACGCTTCCGCTGTCGGTCTATGAGGGTACGTGGACAACACTCTCCCCTCTCGGTGCTATGCATCACCATGATCTTGCGTGTGCGTAGGAAATTTTTTGAAATTACTACGTTCCACAACAGTGGTATCAGAGCCTGGTTTTATGCGTTGATGCTATGCACGAGTAGAACACAAGTGAGTTGTGGGCGATATAAGTCATACTACTTACCAGCATGTCATATTTTGGTTCAGCGGTATTGTGAGATGAAGCGGCCCGGACCGACATTACGCGTACGCTTACGCGAGACTGGTTTCACCGTTCGGAGCACTCGTTGCTTAAAGGTGACTGGCGGGTGTCTGTCTCTCTCACTTTAGTTGAACCAAGTGTGGCTACGCCCGGTCCTTGCGAAGGTTAAAACAACACCATCTTGACAAACTATCGTTGTGGTTTTGATGCGTAGGTAAGAACCGTTCTTGCTAAGCCCGTAGCAGCCACGTAAAACATGCAACAACAAAGTAGAGGACGTCTAACTTGTTTTTGCAGGGCATGTTGTGATGTGATATGGTCAAGACATGATGTGATATAATGTGTTGTATGAGATGATCATGTTTTGTAACCGAGTTATCGGCAACTGGCAGGAGCCATATGGTTGTCGCTTTATTGTATGAGATGCAATCGCCATGTAATAGTTTTACTTTATCACTAAGCGGTAGCGAGGTCGTAAAAGCAATAAAGTTGGCGAGACGACAACGATACTACGATGGAGATCAAGGTGTCGAGCCGGTAACGATGGTGGTCATGACGGTGCTTCGGAGATGGAGATCACGAGCACGGTGCTTCGGAGATGGAGATCACAAGCACAAGATGATGATGGCCATATCATATCACTTATATTGATTGCATGTGATGTTAATCCTTTATGCATCTTATCTTGCTTTGTTTGACGGTAGCATTATAAGATGATCTCTCACTAAAATTTCAAGACAAAAGTGTTCTCCCTGAGTATGCACCGTTGCGAAAGTTCTTCGTGCTGAGACACCACGTGTTAATCGGGTGTGATAGGCTCTACGTTCAAATACAACGGGTGCAAAATAGTTGCACACGCGGAATACTCAGGTTAAACTTGACGAGCCTAGCATATGTACAGATATGGCCTCGGAACACAGAGACCGAAAGGTCGAGCGTGAATCATATAGTAGATATGATCAACATAGTGATGTTCACCGTTGAAACTATTCCATCTCACGTGTTAATCGGACATGGTTTAGTTGCTTTGGATCACGTAATCACTTAGATGATTAGAGGGATGTCTATCTAAGTGGGATTTCTTAAGTAATATGATTAATTGAACTTAAATTTATCATGAACTTAGTCCTGATAGTATTTTGCAAATTATGTTGTAGATCAATAGCTCGCGTTGTTGCTTCCCTGTTTATTTTTTGATATGTTCCTAGAGAAAAATTATGTTGAAAGATGTTAGTAGCAATGATGCGGATTGGATCCGTGATCTGAGGATTATCCTCATTGCTGCACAGAAAAAATTATGTCCTTGATGCACTGCTAGGTGACAGACCTATTGCAGGAGCAGATGCAGACGTTATGAACGTTTGGCTAGCTCAATATGATGACTACTTGATAGTTTAGTGCACCATGCTTAACAGCTTAGAATCGGGACTTCAAAGACGTTTTGAACGTCATGGAACATATAAGATGTTCCAGGAGTTGAAGTTAATATTTCAAGCAAATACTCGAGTTGAGAGATATGAAGTCTCCAACAAGTTCTATAGCTAAAAGATGGAGGAGAATCGCTCAACTAGTGAGCATGTGCTCAGATTGTCTGGGTACTACAATCGCTTGAATCAAGTGGGAGTTAATCTTCCAGATAAAATAGTGATTGACAGAATTCTCTAGTCACCATCACCAAGTTAGTAGAACTTCGTGATGAACTATAGTATGCAAGGGATGACGAAAGTAATTCCCAAGCTCTTCGTGATGCTGAAATCGACGAAGGTAGAAATCAAGAAAAACATCAAGTGTTGATGGTTAACAAGACCACTAGTTTCAAGAAAAGGGCAAAGGGATAGAAGGGGAACTTCAAGTAGAACGGCAAGCAAGTTGCTGCTCAAGTGAAGAAGCCTAAGTCTGGTCCTAAGCCTGAGACTAAGTGCTTCTACTGCAAAGGAACTGGTCACTAGAGGCGGAACTGCCCCAAGTATTTGGTGGATAAGAAGGATGGCAAAGTGAACAAAGGTATATTGGATATACATGTTAGTGATGTGTACTTACTAGTGTTTATAGCAACCCCTCAGTATTTGATACTGGTTCAGAGTAGTAACTCAAAAACGGGAGTAGCAGAATAAACAGAGACTAGTAAAAGGCGAGGTGACGATGTGTGTTGGAAGTAATTCCAAGATTCATATGATCATCATCGCACACTCCCTATACTTTCGGGATTAGTGTTGAAACTAAATAAGTGTTATTTGGTGTTTGCGTTGAGCATGAATATGATTTGATCATGTTTATTGCAATACGGTTATTCATTTAAGTTAGAGAACAATTGTTGTTCTGTTTACATGAATAAAAACCTTTTATGGTCATACACACCAACGAAAATGGTTTGTTGGATCTCAGTGATACACATATTCATAATATTGAAGCCAAAAGATGCAAAGTTAATAATGATAGTGCAACTTATTTGTGGCACTGCCGTTTAGGTCATATTGGTGTAAAGCGCATGAAGAAACTCCATACTGATGGGATTTTGGAATCACTTGATTATGAATCACTTGATGCTTGCGAACCGTGCCTCATGGGCAAGATGACTAAAACGCCGTTCTCCGGAACTATGGAGAGAGCAACAGATTTGTTGGAAATCATACATACAGATGTATGTGGTCCAATGAATATTGAGGCTCGTAGCAGGTATCATTATTTTCTGACCTTCACAGATGATTTGAGCAGATATGGGTATATCTACTTAATGAAACAGAAGTCTGAAACATTTGAAAAGTTCATATAATTTCAGAGTGAAGCGAAAATCATCGTAACAAGAAAATAAAGTTTCTACGATTTGATCGTGGAGAAGAGTATTTTAGTTACGAGTTTGGCCTTCAGTTAAAACAATGTGAAATAGTTTCACTACTCACGCCACCTGGAACACCACAGCATAATGGTGTGTCCGAACGTCATAACCGTACTTTATTGGATATAGTGCAATCTATGATGTCTCTTACCAATTTACCACTATCGTTTTGGGGTTATGCATTAGAGACAGCTACATTCACGTTAAATAGGGCACCATCAAAATCCGTTGAGACGACGCCTTATGAACTGTGGTTTGGCAAGAAACCAAAGTTGTCGTTTCTTAAAGTTTGGGGTTGCGATGCTCATGTGAAAAAGTTTCATCCTGATAAGCTCAAACCTAAATTGGAGAAATGTGTCTTCATAGGATACCCAAAGGAGACAGTTGGGTACACGTTCTATCACAGATCCGAAGGCAAGACATTCGTTGCTTAGTATGGATCCTTTCTAGAGAAGGAGTTTCTCTCGAAAGATGTGAGTGGGAGGAAAGTAGAACTTGATGAGGTAACTGTACCTGCTCCCTTATTGGAAAGTAGTTCATCACAGAAATCTGTTCCTGTGACTCCTACACCAATTAGTGAGGAAGTTAATGATGATGATCATGTAACTTCAGATCAAGTTACTACCAAACCTCGTAGGTAAAGCAGAGTAAGATCCGCACCAGAGTGGTACGGTAATCCTCTTCTGGAGGTTATGTTACTAGACCATGTCGAACCTACGAACTATGAGGAAGCGATGATGAGCCCAGATTCCGCAAAATGGCTTGAGGCCATGAAATCTGAGATGAGATCCATGTATAAGAACAAAGTATGGACTTTGATTGACTTGCCCAATGATCGGCGAGTCATTGAGAATAAATGGATCTTCAAGAGGAAGACGGATGTTGATAGTAGTGTCACTATCTACAAAGCTAGAATTGTCGCAAAAAGGTTTTTCGACAAGTTCAAGATGTTGACTACGATGAGAGTTTCTCACTCGTATCTATGCTTAAGTCTGTCTGAATCATGTTAGCAATTGCCGCATTTTATGAAATATGGAAAATGGATAAACAAAACTACATTCCTTAATGGATTTATTAAAGAAGAGTTGTATATGATGCAACCAGAAGGTTTTGTCAATCCTAAAGGTGCTAACAAAATATGCAAGCTCCACCGATCCATCTATGGACTGGTGCAAGCATCTCGGAGTTGGAATATACACTTTGATAAGTTTATCAAAGAATATAGTGTTATACAGACTTGCGGTGAAGCCTGTATTTACAAGAAAGTGAGTGGGAGCACTACAGCATTTCTGATAAGTATATGTGAATGACATATTGTTGATCGGAAATAATGTAGAATTATTCTGCAAAGCATAAAGGAGTGTTTGAAAGAAGTTTTTCAAAGATAGACCTCGGTGAAGCTGCTTACATATTGAGCATCAAGATCTATAGAGATAGATCAAAACGCTTGATAAGTTTTTTCAATGAGTACATACCTTAACAAGATTTTGAAGTAGTTCAAAATAGAACAGTCAAAGAAAGAGTTCTTGCCTGTGTTACAAGGTGTGAAATTGAGTAAGACTCAAAGCCCGACCACGGCAGAAGATAGAAAGAGAATGAAAGTCATTCCCTATGCCTTGGCCATAGAATCTATAAAGTATGCCATGCTGTGTACCAGATCTATTGTATACCCTACACTGATTTTGGCAAAGGAGTACAATAGTGATCTAGGAGTAGATCACTGGACAGCGGTCAAAATTATCCTTAGTGGAATAAGGATATGTTTCTCGATTATGGAAGTGACAAAAGGTTCGTCGTAAAGGGTTACGTCGATGCAAGTTTTGACACTAAATCTAGATGACTCTAAGTCTCGGTCTAGATACATATTGAAAGTGGGAGCAATTAGCTAGAGTAGCTCCGTGCAGAGCATTGTAGACATAGAAATTTGCAAAATACTTACGGATCTGGATGTGACAGACCCATTGACTAAAATTATCTCACAATCAAAACATGATCACACCTTAGTACTCTTTGGGTGTTAATCACATAGCGATGTGAACTAGATTATTGACTCTAGTAAACCCTTTTGAGTGTTGGTCACATAGAGATGTGAACTATGGGTGTTAATCGCATGGTGATGTGAATTATTGATGTTAAATCACATGGCGATGTGAACTAGATTATTGAGTCTAGTGCAAGTGGGAGACTGAAGGAAATATGCCCTAGAGGCAATAATAAAGTATTATATATTTCCTTATATCATGATAAATGTTTATTATTCATGCTAGAATTGTATTAACCGGAAACATAATACATGTGTGAATACATAGACAAACAGAGTGTCACTAGTATGCCTCTGCTTGACTAGCTCGTTAATCAAAGATGGTTATGTTTCCTAGCCATAGACATGACTTGTCATTTGATTAACGGGATCACCTCATTAGGAGAATGACGTGATTGACATGACCCATTACGTTAGCTTAGCACCCGATCGTTTAGTATGTTGCTATTGCTTTCTTCATGACTTATACATGTTCCTATGACTATGAGATTATGCAACTCCCGTTTACCGGAGGAACACTTTGTGTGCTACCAAACGTCACAACGTAACTGGGTGATTATAAAGGTGCTCTACAGGTGTCTCCAAAGGTACTTGTTGGGTTGGCGTATTTCGAGATTAGGATTTGTCACTCCGATTGTCGGAGAGGTATCTCTGGGCCCACTCGGTAATGCACATCACTATAAGCCTTGCAAGCATTGTGACTAATGAGTTAGTTGCGGGATGATGTATTACGGAACGAGTAAAGAGACTTGCCGGTAAACGAGATTGAACTAGGTATCGAGATACCGACGATCGAATCTCGGGCAAGTAACATATCGATGATAAAGGGAACAACGTATGTTGTTATGCGGTCTGACCGATAAAGATCTTCGTAGAATATGTGGGAGCCAATATGGGCATCCAGGTCCCGCTATTGGTTATTGACCGGAGAGGTGTCTCGGTCATGTCTACATAGTTCTCGAACCCAAAGGGTCTGCACGCTTAAAGTTACGATGGCAGTTTTATTATGAGTTTATATGTTTTGATGTACCGAAGGTTGTTCGGAGTCCCGGATGTGATCACGGACATGACGAGGAGTCTCGAAATGGTCGAGACGTAAAGATTGATATATTGGACGACTATATTCGGACACCGGAAGTGTTCCGGAGAAGTTTCGGATTAAACCGGAGTGCCGGAGGGTTACCGGAACCCCACGGGGAAGTATTGGGCCTTAGTGGGCCTTGAGGGAAGAGAGAGGGCAGCAGCCAGGAGGTGGTGCGCCCCCTCCCAGGAGGAGTCCTAGTTGGACTAGGAGAGGGGGGCGCAGCCCCCTTTCCCTCTCCCTCTTCCTCTCTTTCCTTCCCCCCTTCTTTTCCTAGTAGGACTAGGAAAGGGGAGTCCTACTCCTACTAGGAGGAGGACTCCCCCCCTCTCTTTGGCGCGCCCATAGGCAGCCGGCCTCCCCCTTGCTCCTTTATATACGGGGGCAGGGGGCACCTCTATACACACTTGATATACAATATTTTAGCCGTGTGCGGTGCCCCCCTCCACCAGATTACACCTCGATAATACCGTCGCGGAGCTTAGGCGAAGCCCTGCGTCGGTGGAACATCATCATCGTCACCACGCCGTCGTGCTGACGAAACTCTCCCTCAACACTCAGCTGGATCGGAGTTCGAGGGACGTCATCGAGCTGAACGTGTGTAGAACTTCGGAGGTGCCGTGCGTTCGGTACTTGATCGGTAGGATCGTGAAGACGTACGACTACATCAACCGCGTTGTGATAACGCTTCCGTTGTCGGTCTACGAGGGTACGTGGACAACACTCTCCCCTCTCGTTGCTATGCATCACCATGATCTTGCGTGTGCGTAGGATTTTTTTTGAAATTACTACGTTCCACAACACTATGGACCTTGTGCATCATCATAACTGAGGTCTCTTGCATTTCCCTACAAGTAATTGTATCTCATATGGAGATGTTTAGTGAAGTAGAATGGAAAACATCGAATGCAACTACACAAGAACTAGTCTGTAACTATCGTTCGGAATCAGTTTTGTGCAGTGTTAACTGAAACATGGATATCTGACTCATACGGAGTCCGATTTGGCTCCACAAGTAGTCAAAACGTTTGTGATAAACTAGATGCTTCAAAGGATTCTTTCATACGGAACTTTTGGAGAACTTTTCTTAAGGACTTCGTTCAGAAACTTGTATAGAAACTTTCTTAATGAGCACCCGACAAACGCATTTCGAGAAATTACACAAAGTCCCAGCTATGGACCTAGTGCATCATCATAACCGAGGTCTCTTGCATTTCCCTACAAGTAATTGGATCTCATATGGAGATGTTTAGTCAAGTAGAATGGAAAAAATCGAATGCAACTACACAAGAACTAGTCTGTAACTGTCGTTCGGAATCAGTTTTGCGCAGTGTTATTTTAAGATGGATATCTGACTCATACGGAGTCCGTGTTGGCTCCACAAGTAGTCAAAACGTTTGTGACGACCAGATGCTTCAATGTATTCTTTCATAGGGTACTTTTGGAGAACTTTTCTTAAGGAGTTTGTTCAGAAACTTGTATAGAAACTTTCTTAATGAGCACTCGACAAACGCATTTTGAGAACATACACAAAGTCCCAGCTATGGGCCTAGTGCATCATCATACCCGAGGTCTCTTGAATCTCCCTACAAGTAATTGGATCTCATATGGAGATGTTTAGTGAAGTAGAATGGAAAATATCGAATGCAACTACACAAGAACTAGTCTGTAACTGAAACATGGATATCTGACTCATACGGAGTCCGTTTTGGCTCCACAAGTAGTCAAAACTTTTGTGACAACCAGATCCTTCAAAGAATTCTTTCATAGGGAACTTTTGGAGAACTTTTCTTAAGGAGTTCGTTCAAAAACTTGTATAGAAACTTCCTTAATGAGCACTCGACAAACGCATTTCGAGAACATACACAAAGTCCCAGCTATGGACCTACTGCATCATCGTAACTGAGGTCTCTCGCATTTTCCTACTAGTAATTGGATCTCATATGGAGATTTTTAGTGAAGTAGAATGGAAAAAATCGAATGCAACTACACAAGAACTAGTCTGTAACTGTCGTTCGGAATCAGTTTTGTGCAGTGTTAACTGTAACATGGATATCTGACTCATACGGAGTCCGTTTTCGCTCCAGAACAATCAAAACGTTTGTGATGACCAGATGCTTCAAATGATTCTTTCATAGGGAACTTTGGAGAACTTTTCTTCAGGAGTTCGTTCAGAAACTTGTATAGAAACTTTCTTAATGAGCACTCGACAAACGCATTTCAAGAACATACACAAATTCGCAGCTATGGACCTAGTGCATCATCATAACTGAGGTCTCTTGCATTTGCCTACAAGTAATTGTATCTCATATGGAGATGTTTGTTAAGTAGAATGGAAAAAATCGAATGCAACTACACAAGAACTTGTCTGTAACTATCGTTCGGAATCAGTTTTGCGCAGTGTTAACTGAAAAATGGCTATCTGACTCATACGGAGTCCATTTTGGCTGCACAAGTAGTCAAGAGGTTTGTGACGACCAAATGCTTCAAAGAATTCTTTCGTAGTGAACTTTTGGAGAAATTTTCTTAAGGAGTTCGTTCAGAAACTTGTATAGAAACTTCCTTAATGAGCACTCGACAAACAAATTTGGAGAACATACAAAAAGTCCCAGCTATGGACCTAGTGCATCATCATAACTGAGGTCTCTCGCATTTGCCTACTAGTAATTGGATCTCATATGGAGATGTTTAGTGAAGTAGAATGGAAAAAATTGAATGCAACTACACAAGAACTAGTGTGTAACAGTCGTTCAGAATTAGTTTTGTGCAGTGTTAACTGAAACATGGATATATGACTCATACGAAGTCCGTTTTCGCTCCACAACAGTCAAAACGTTTGTGATGACCAGATGCTTCAAAGGATTCTGTCATAGGGAAATTTTGGAGAACTTTTCTTAAGGAGTTCGTTCAGAAACTTGTTTATAATCTTTCTTAATGAGCACTCGACAAACGCATTTCGAGAACATACACAAAGTCCCAGCTATGGACCTTGTGCATCATCATAACTGAGGTCTCTTGCATTTCCCTACAAGTAATTGTATCTCATATGGAGATGTTTAGTGAAGTAGAATGGAAAACATCGAATGCAACTACACAAGAACTAGTCTGTAACTATCGTTCGGAATCAGTTTTGTGCAGTGTTAACTGAAACATGGATATCTGACTCATACGGAGTCTGATTTGGCTCCACAAGTAGTCAAAACGTTTGTGATAAACCAGATGCTTCAAAGGATTCTTTCATACGGAACTTTTGGAGAAATTTTCTTCAGGAGTTCGTTCAGAAACTTGTATAGAAACTTTCTTAATGAGCACTCGAAAAACGCATTTCGAGAACATACACAAAGTCCCAGCTATGGACCAAGTGCATCATCATAACTGAGGTCTCTTGCATTTCCCTACAAGAAATTGGATCTCATATGGAGATGTTTAGTGAAGTAGAATGGAAAAAATCGAATGCAACTACACAAGAACTAGTCTGTAACTGTCGTTCGGAATCAGTTTTGCGCAGTGTTAATTTAAGATGGATATCTGACTCATACGGAGTCCGTTTTGGCTCCACAAGTAGTCAAAACGTTTGTGACGACCAGATGCTTCAAAGTATTCTTTCATAGGGAAATTTTGGAGAACTTTTCTTAAGTAGTTCGTTCAGAAACTTGTATAGAAACTTTCTTAATGAGTACTCGACAAACGCATTTCGAGAACATACACAAAGTCCCAGCTATGGACCTAGTGCATCATCATAACCGAGGTCTCTTGCATCTCCCTACAAGTAATTGGATCTCATATGGAGATGTTTAGTGAAGTAGAATGGAAAAATCGAATGCAACTACACAAGAACTAGTCTGTAACTGTCGTTCGGAATCAGTTTTGCGCAGTGTTAACTGAAACATGGATATCTGACTCATACGGAGTCCGTTTTGGCTCCACAAGTAGTCAAAACTTTTGTGATGACCTGATGCTTCAAAGTATTCTTTCATAGGGAACTTTTGGACAACTTTTCTTAAGGAGTTCATTCAGAAACTTGTATAGAAACTTCCTTAATGAGCACTCGACAAACGCATTTCTCGAATATACACAAAGTCCCAGCTATGGACCTAGTGCATCATCATAACTGAGGTCTCTCGCATTTGCCTACTAGAAATTGGATCTCATATGGAGTTGTTTAGTGAAGTAGAATGGAAAAAATCGAATGCAACTAGACAAGAACTAGTCTGCAACTGTCGTTCGGAATCAGTTTTGCGCAGTGTTAACTGAAACATGGCTATCTGACTCGTACGGAGTCCGTTTTGGCTCCACAAGTAGTCAAGACGTCGTGACGACCAGATGCTTCAAAGGATTCTTTCGTAGGGAACTTTTGGAGAACTTTTCTTAAGGAGTTCGTTCAAAAACTTGTATAGAAACTTCCTTAATGAGCACTCGACAAACGCATTTCGAGAACATACACAAAGTCCCAGCTATGGACCTAGTGCATCATCGTAACTGAGGTCTCTCGCATTTGCCTACTAGTAATTGGATCTCATATGGAGATGTTTAGTGAAGTAGAATGGAAAAAATCGAATGCAACTACACAAGAACTAGTCTGTAACTTTCGTTGGGAATCAGTTTTGTGGAGTGTTAACTGAAACATGGATATCTGACTCATACGGAGTCCGTTTTCGCTCCACGACAGTCAAAACGTTTGTGATGACCCGATGCTTCAAATGATTCTTTCATAGGGAACTTTTGGAGAACTTTTCTTAAGGAGTTCGTTCAGAAACTTGTATAGAAACTTTCTTAATGAGCACTCGACAAACGCAGTTCGAGAACATACACAAAGTTGCAGCTATGGACCTAGTGCATCATCATAACTAAGGTCTCTTGCATTT
>NC_057805.1:376676912-376681166 GCF_018294505.1 Triticum aestivum
CATACGGAGTCCGTTTTCGCTCCACGACAGTCAAAACGTTTGTGATGACCCGATGCTTCAAATGATTCTTTCATAGGGAACTTTTGGAGAACTTTTCTTAAGGAGTTCGTTCAAAAACTGGTATAAAAACTTCCTTAATGAGCACTCGACAAACACATTTCGAGAACATACACAAAGTCCCAGCAATGGACCTAGTGCATCATCGTAACTGAGGTCTCTCGCATTTGCCTACTAGTAATTGGATCTCATATGGAGATGTTTAGTGAAGTAGAATGGAAAAAATCGAATGCAACTACACAAGAACTGGTCTGTAAGTGTCGTTGGGAATCAGTTTTGTGCAGTGTTAACTGAAACATGGATATCTGACTCATACGGAGTCCGTTTTCGCTCCACCACAGTCAAAATGTTTGTGATGACCAGATGCTTCGAATGATTCTTTCATAGGGAACTTTGGAGAACTTTTCTTAAGGAGTTTGTTCAGAAACTTGTATAGAAACTTTCTTAATGAGCACTCGACAAACGCATTTGGAGAACATACACAAATTCGCAGCTATGGACCTAGTGCATCATCATAACTGAGGTCTGTTGCATTTGCCTACAAGTAATTGTATCTCCTATGGAGATGTTTAGTGAAGTAGAATGGAAAAAATCAAATGCAACTACACAAGAACTTGTCTGTAACTGTCGTTCGGAATCAGTTTTGCGCAGTGTTAACTGAAACATGGCTATCTGACTCATACGGAGTCCATTTTGGCTGCACAAGTAGTCAAGATGTTTGTGACGACCAAATGCTTCAAAGAATTCTTTCGTAGCGAACTTTTGGAGAAATTTTCTTAAGGAGTTCGTTCAAAAACTTGTATAGAAACTTCCTTAATGAGCACTCGACAAACAAATTTCGAGAACATACAAAAAGTCCCAGCTATGGACCTAGTGCATCATCATAACTGAGGTCTCTCGCATTTGCCTACTAGTAATTGGATATCATATGGAGATGTTTAGTGAAGTAGAATGGAAAAAATCGAATGCAACTACACAAGAACTAGTGTGTAACTGTCGTTCGGAATTAGTTTTGTGCAGTGTTAACTGAAACATGGATATATGACTCATATGAAGTCCGTTTTCGCTCCACAACAGTCAAAACGTTCGTGATGACCAGATGTTTCGAATGATTCTTTCATAGGGAACTTTGGAGAACTTTTCTTAAGGAGTTTGTTCAGAAACTTGTATAGAAACTTTCTTAATGAGCACTCGACAAACGCATTTCGAGAACATACACAAATTCGCAGCTATGGACCTAGTGCATCATCATAACTGAGGTCTGTTGCATTTGCCTACAAGTAATTGTATCTCATATGGAGATGTGTAGTGAAGTAGAATGGAAAAAATCAAATGCAACTACACAAGAACTTGTCTGTAACTGTCGTTCGGAATCAGTTTTGCGCAGTGTTAACTGAAACATGGCTATCTGACTCATACGGAGTCCATTTTGGCTGCACAAGTAGTCAAGATGTTTGTGACGACCAAATGCTTCAAAGAATTCTTTCGTAGCGAACTTTTGGAGAAATTTTCTTAAGGAGTTCGTTCAAAAACTTGTATAGAAACTTCCTTAATGAGCACTCGACAAACAAATTTCGAGAACATACAAAAAGTCCCAGCTATGGACCTAGTGCATCATCATAACTGAGGTCTCTCTCATTTGCCTACTAGTAATTGGATATCATATGGAGATGTTTAGTGAAGTAGAATGGAAAAAATCGAATGCAACTACACAAGAACTAGTGTGTAACTGTCGTTCGGAATTAGTTTTGTGCAGTGTTAACTGAAACATGGATATATGACTCATATGAAGTCCGTTTTCGCTCCACAACAGTCAAAACGTTCGTGATGACCAGATGTTTCGAATGATTCTTTCATAGGGAACTTTGGAGTACTTTTCTTAAGGAGTTTGTTCCGAAACTTGTATAGAAACTTTCTTAATGAGCACTCGACAAACGCATTTCGAGAACATACACAAATTCGCAGCTATGGACCTAGTGCATCATCATAACTGAGGTCTGTTGCATTTGCCTACAAGTAATTGTATCTCATATGGAGATGTGTAGTGAAGTAGAATGGAAAAAATCAAATGCAACTACACAAGAACTTGTCTGTAACTGTCGTTCGGAATCAGTTTTGCGCAGTGTTAACTGAAACATGGCTATCTGACTCATACGGAGTCCATTTTGGCTATACAAGTAGTCAAGATGTTTGTGACGACCAAATGCTTCAAAGAATTCTTTCGTAGCGAACTTTTGGAGAAATTTTCTTAAGGAGTTCGTTCAAAAACTTGTATAGAAACTTCCTTAATGAGCACTCGACAAACAAATTTCGAGAACATACAAAAAGTCCCAGCTATGGACCTAGTGCATCATCATAACTGAGGTCTCTCGCATTTGCCTACTAGTAATTGGATCTCATATGGAGATGTTTAGTGAAGTAGAATGGAAAAAATCGAATGCAACTACACAAGAACTAGTGTGTAACTGTCGTTCGGAATTAGTTTTGTGTAGTTTTAACTGAAACATGGATATATGACTCATATGAAGTCCGTTTTTGCTCCACAACAGTCAAAACGTTTGTGACGACCAGATGGGAAGATTTGGAGGACTTTTCTTAAGGAGTTCGTTCAGAAACTTGTATATAAACTTTCTTAATGAGCACTCGACAAACGCATTTCGAGAACATACACAAAGTCCCAGCTATGGACCTAGTGCATCATCATAACCGAGGTCTCTTGCATTTCCCTACAAGTAATTGGATCTCATATGGAGATGTTTAGTCAAGTAGAATGGAAAAAATCGAATGCAACTACACAAGAACTAGTCTGTAACTGTCGTTCGGAATCAGTTTTGCGCAGTGTTATTGTAAGATGGATATCTGACTCATACGGAGTCTGTGTTGGCTCCACAAGTAGTCAAAACGTTTGTGACGACCAGATGCTTCGAAGTATTCTTTCATAGGGAACTTTTGGAGAACTTTTCTTAAGGAGTTCGTTCAGAAACTTGTATAGAAACTTTCTTAATGAGTACTCGACAAACGCATTTCGAGAACATACACAAAGTCCCAGCTATGGACCTAGTGCATCATCATAACCGAGGTCTCTTGCATCTCCCTACAAGTAATTGGATCTCATATGGAGATGTTTAGTGAAGTAGAATGGAAAAATCGAATGCAACTACACAAGAACTAGTCTGTAACTGTCGTTCGGAATCAGTTTTTCGCAGTGTTAACTGAAACATGGATATCTGACTCATACGGAGTCCGTTTTGGCTCCACAAGTAGTCAAAACTTTTGTGACAACCTGATGCTTCAAAGTATTCTTTCATAGGGAACTTTTGGATAACTTTTCTTAAGGAGTTCGTTCAGAAACTTGTATAGAAACTTCCTTAATGAGCACTCGACAAACGCATTTCTCGAATATACACAAAGTCCCAGCTATAGACCTAGTGCATCATCATAACTGAGGTCTCTCGCATTTGCCTACTAGTAATTGGATCTCAAATGGAGATGTTTAGTGAAGTAGAATGGAAAAAATCGAATGCAACTACACAAGAACTAGTCTGTAACTGTCGTTCGGAATCAGTTTTAAGCAGTGTTAACTGAAATATGGCTATCTGACTCGTACGGAGTCCGTTTTGGCTCCACAAGTAGTCAAGACGTTTGTGACGACCAGATGCTTCAAAGGATTCTTTCGTAGGGAACTTTTGGAGAACTTTTCTTAAGGAGTTCATTCAAAAACTTGTATAGAAACTTCCTTAATGAGCACTCGACAAACGCATTTCGAGAACATACACAAAGTCCCAGCTATGGACCTAGTGCATCATCGTAACTGAGGTCTCTCGCATTTGCCTACTAGTAATTGGATCTCATATGGAGATGTTTAGTGAAGTAGAATGGAAAAAATCGAATGCAACTACACAAGAACTAGTCTGTAACTTTCGTTGGGAATCAGTTTTGTGGAGTGTTAACTGAAACATGGATATCTGACTCATACGGAGTCCGTTTTCGCTCCACGACAGTCAAAACGTTTGTGATGACCCGATGCTTCAAATGATTCTTTCATAGGGAACTTTTGGAGAACTTTTCTTAAGGAGTTCGTTCAGAAACTTGTATAGAAACTTTCTTAATGAGCACTCGACAAACGCAGTTCGAGAACATACACAAAGTTGCAGCTATGGACCTAGTGCATCATCATAACTAAGGTCTCTTGCATTT
>NC_057805.1:376681176-376692697 GCF_018294505.1 Triticum aestivum
TACTAGTAATTGGATCTCATATGGATATGTTTAGTGAAGTAGAATGGAAAAAATCGAATGCAACTACACAAGAACTAGTCTGTAACTTTCGTTGGGAATCAGTTTTGTGGAGTGTTAACTGAAACATGGATATCTGACTCATACGGAGTCCGTTTTCGCTCCACGACAGTCAAAACGTTTGTGATGACCCGATGCTTCAAATGATTCTTTCATAGGGAACTTTTGGAGAACTTTTCTTAAGGAGTTCGTTCAGAAACTTGTATAGAAACTTTCTTAATGAGCACTCGACAAACGCAGTTCGAGAACATACACAAAGTTGCAGCTATGGACCTAGTGCATCATCATAACTAAGGTCTCTTGCATTTGCCTACAAGTAATTGGATCTCATATGGAGATGTTTAGTGAAGTAGAATGGAAAAAATCGAATGCAACTACACAAGGACTTGTCTGTAACTGTCGTTCGGAATCAGTTTTGCGCAGTGTTAACTGAAACATGGCTATCTGACTCATACGGAGTCCATTTTGGCTCCGCAAGTAGTCAAGACTTTGTGACGACCAGATGCTTCAAAGGATTCTTCCGTAGTGAACTTCTGGAGAAATTTTCTTAAGGAGTTCGTTCAAAAACTTGTATAGAAACTTCCTTAATGAGCACTCGACAAACGCATTTCGAGAACATACACAAAGTCCCAGCTATGGACCTAATGCATCATCATAACTGAGGTCTCTCGCATTTGCCTACTAGTAATTGGATCTCATATGGAGATGTTTAGTGAAGTTGAATGGAAAAAATCGAATGCAACTACACAAGAACTAGTGTGTAACTGTCGTTCGGAATTAGTTTTGTGCAGGGTTAACTGAAACATGGATACCTAACTCATACGAAGTACGTTTTCGCTCCACAACAGTCAACATGTTTGTGACGACCAGATGCTTCAAAGGATTCTTTCATAGGGAAATTTTGGAGAACTTTTCTTAAGGAGTTCATTCAGAAACTTGTATATAAACTTTCTTAATGAGCACTCGACAAACGCATTTCGAGAACACACACAAAGTCCCAGCTATGGACCTAGTGCATCATCATAACCGAGGTCCCTTGCATTTCCCTACAAGTAATTGGATCTCATATGGAGATGTTTAGTCAAGTAGAATGGAAAAAATCGAATGCAACTACACAAGAACTAGTCTGTAACTGTCGTTCGGAATCAGTTTTGCACAGTGTTATTTTAAGATGGATATCTGACTCATACGGAGTCCGTGTTGGCTCCACAAGTAGTCAAAACGTTTGTGACGACCAGATGCTTCAATGTATTCTTTCATAGGGTACTTTTGGAGAACTTTTCTTAAGGAGTTCGTTCAGAAACTTGTAAAGAAACTTTCTTAATGAGCACTCGACAAACGCATTTTGAGAACATACACAAAGTCCCAGCTATGGACCTAGTGCATCATCATACCCGAGGTCTCTTGAATCTCCCTACAAGTAATTGGATCTCATATGGAGATGGAAGTAGAATGGAAAAAATCGAATGCAACTACACAAGAACTAGTCTGTAACTGAAACATGGATATCTGACTCATACGGAGTCCGTTTTGGCTCCACAAGTAGTCAAAACTTTTGTGACAACCAGATCCTTCAAAGGATTCTTTCATAGGGAACTTTTGGAGAACTTTTCTTAAGGAGTTCGTTCAAAAACTTGTATAGAAACTTCCTTAATGAGCACTAGACAAACGCATTTCGAGAACATACACAAAGTCCCAGCTATGGACCTACTGCATCATCGTAACTGTGGTCTCTCGCATTTTCCTACTAGTAATTGGATCTCATATGGAGATTTTTAGTGAAGTAGAATGGAAAAAATCGAATGCAACTACACAAGAACTAGTCTGTAACTGTCGTTCGGAATCAGTTTTGTGCAGTGTTAACTGAAACATGGATATCTGACTCATACGGAGTCCGTTTTCGCTCCAGAACAGTCAAAACGTTTGTGATGACCAGATGCTTCAAATGATTCTTTCATAGGGAACTTTGGAGAACTTTGCTTCAGGAGTTCGTTCAGAAACTTGCATAGAAACTTTCTTAATGAGCACTCGACAAACGCATTTCGAGAACATACACAAATTCGCAGCTATGGACCTAGTGCATCATCATAACTGAGGTCTCTTGCATTTGCCTACAAGTAATTGTATCTCATATGGAGATGTTAGTTAAGTAGAATCGAAAAAATCGAATGCAACTACACAAGTACTTGTTTGTAACTATCGTTCGGAATCAGTTTTGCGCAGTGTTAACTAAAAAATGGCTATCTGACTCATACGGAGTCCATTTTGGCTGCACAAGTAGTCAAGACGTTTGTGACGACCAAATGTTTCAAAGAATTCTTTCGTAGTGAACTTTTGGAGAAATTTTCTTAAGGAGTTCGTTCAGAAACTTGTATAGAAACTTCCTTAATGAGCACTCGACAAACAAATTTCGAGAACATACAAAAAGTCCCAGCTATGGACCTAGTGCATCATCGTAACTGAGGTCTCTCGCATTTGCCTACTAGTAATTGGATCTCATATGGAGATGTTTAGTGAAGTAGAATGGAAAAAATTGAATGCAACTACACAAGAACTAGTGTGTAACTGTCGTTCAGAATTAGTTTTGTGCAGTGTTAACTGAAACATGGATATATGACTCATACAAAGTCCGTTTTCGCTCCACAACAGTCAAAACGTTTGTGACGACCAGATGCTTCAATTGATTCTTTCATAGGGAAATTTTGGAGAACTTTTCTTAAGGAGTTCGTTCAGAAACTTGTTTATAATCTTTCTTAATGAGCACTCGACAAACGCATTTCGAGAACATACACAAAGTCCCAGCTATGGACCTTGTGCATCATCATAACTGAGGTCTCTTGCATTTCCCTACAAGTAATTGTATCTCATATGGAGATGTTTAGTGAAGTAGAATGGAAAACATCGAATGCAACTACACAAGAACTAGTGTGTAACTATCGTTCGGAATCAGTTTTGTGCAGTGTTAACTGAAACATGGATATCTGACTCATACGGAGTCTGATTTTGCTCCACAAGTAGTCAAAACGTTTGTGATAAACCAGATGCTTCAAAGGATTCTTTCATACGGAACTTTTGGAGAACTTTTCTTCAGGAGTTCGTTCAGAAACTTGTATAGAAACTTTCTTAATGAGCACTCGAAAAATGCATTTCGAGAACATACACAATGTCCCAGCTATGGACCTAGTGCATCATCATAACCGAGGTCTCTTGCATTTCCCTACAAGTAATTGGATCTCATATGGAGATGTTTAGTGAAGTAGAATGGAAAAAATCGAATGCAACTACACAAGAACCAGTCTGTAACTGTCGTTCGGAATCAGTTTTGCGCAGTGTTATTTCAAGATGGATATCTGACTCATACGGAGTCCGTTTTGGCTCCACAAGTAGTCAAAACGTTTGTGACGACTAGATGCTTCAAAGTATTCTTTCATAGGGAACTTTTGGAGAACTTTTCTGAAGTAGTTCGTTCAGAAACTTGTATAGAAACTTTCTTAATGAGTACTCGACAAACGCATTTCGAGAACATACACATAGTCCCAGCTATGGACCTAGTGCATCATCATAACCGAGGTCTCTTGCATCTCCCTACAAGTAATTGGATCTCATATGGAGATGTTTAGTGAAGTAGAATGGAAAAATCGAATGCAACTACACAAGAACTAGTCTGTAACTGTCGTTCGGAATCAGTTTTGCGCAGTGTTAACTGAAACATGGATATCTGACTCATACGGAGTCCGTTTGGGCTCCACAAGTAGTCAAAACTTTTGTGATGACCTGATGCTTCAAAGTATTCTTTCATAGGGAACTTTTGGATAAATTTTCTTAAGGAGTTCATTCAGAAACTTGTATAGAAACTTCCTTAATGAGCACTCGACAAAAGCATTTCTCGAATATACACAAAGTCCCAGCTATGGACCTAGTGCATCATCATAACTGAGGTCTCTCGCATTTGCCTACTAGTAATTGGATCTCATATGGAGATGTTTAGTGAAGTAGAATGGAAAAAATCAAATGCAACTACACAAGAACTAGTCTACAACTGTCATTCGGAATCAGTTTTGCGCAGTGTTAACTGAAACATGGCTATCTGACTCGTACGGAGTCCGTTTTGGCTCCACAAGTAGTCAAGACGTTTGTGACGACCAGATGCTTCAAAGGATTCTTTCGTAGGGAACTTTTGGAGAACTTTTCTTAAGGAGTTCGTTCAAAAACTTGTATAGAAACTTCCTTAATGAGCACTCGACAAACGCATTTCGAGAACATACACAAAGTCCCAGCTATGGACCTAATGCATCATCATAACTGAGGTCTCTCGCATTTGCCTACTAGTAATTGGATCTCATATGGAGATGTTTAGTGAAGTTGAATGGAAAAAATCGAATGCAACTACACAAGAACTAGTATGTAACTGTCGTTCGGAATTAGTTTTGTGCAGGGTTAACTGAAACAAGGATACCTAACTCATACGAAGTCCGTTTTCGCTCCACAACAGTCAACATGTTTGTGACAACCAGATGCTTCAAAGGATTCTTTCATAGGGAAATTTTGGAGAACTTTTCTTAAGGAGTTCATTCAGAAACTTGTATATAAACTTTCTTAATGAGCACTCGACAAACGCATTTCGAGAACACACACAAAGTCCCAGCTATGGACCTAGTGCATCATCATAACCGAGGTCTCTTTCATTTCCCTACAAGTAATTGGATCTCATATGGAGATGTTTAGTCAAGTAGAATGGAAAAAATCGAATGCAACTACACAAGAACTAGTCTGTAACTGTCGTTCGGAATCAGTTTTGCGCAGTGTTATTTTAAGATGGATATCTGACTCATACGGAGTCCGTGTTGGCTCCACAAGTAGTCAAAACGTTTGTGACGACCAGATGCTTCAATGTATTCTTTCATAGGGTACTTTTGGAGAACTTTTCTTAAGGTGTTTGTTCCGAAACTTGTATAGAAACTTTCTCAATTTGCACTCGACAAACGCATTTTGAGAACATACACAAAGTCCCAGCTATGGACCTAGTGCATCATCATACCCGAGGTCTCTTGAATCTCCCTACAAGTAATTGGATCTCATATGGAGATGTTTAGTGAAGTAGAATGGAAAAAATCGAATGCAACTACACAAGAACTAGTCTGTAACTGAAACATGGATATCTGACTCATACGGAGTCCGTTTTGGCTCCACAAGTAGTCAAAACTTTTGTGACAACCAGATCCTTCAAAGGATTCTTTCATAGGGAACTTGTGGAGAACTTTTCTTAAGGAGTTCGTTCAAAAACTTGTATAGAAACTTCCTTAATGAGCACTCGACAAACGCATTTCGAGAACATACACAAAGTCCCAGCTATGGACCTACTGCATCATCGTAACTGTGGTCTCTCGTATTTTCCTACTAGTAATTGGATCTCATATGGAGATTTTTAGTGAAGTAGAATGGAAAAAATCGAATGCAACTACACAAGAACTAGTCTGTAACTGTCGTTCGGAATCCGTTTTGTGCAGTGTTAACTGAAACATGGATATCTGACTCATACGGAGTCCGTTTTCACTCCAGAACAGTCAAAACGTTTGTGATGACCAGATGCTTCAAATGATTCTTTCATAGGGAACTTTGGAGAACTTTTCTTCAGGAGTTCGTTCAGAAACTTGCATAGAAAATTTCTTAATGAGCACTCGACAAACGCATTTCGAGAACATACACAAATTCGCAGCTATGGACCTAGTGCATCATCATAAGTGAGGTCTCTTGCATTTGCCTACAAGTAATTGTATCTCATATGGAGATGTTAGTTAAGTAGAATGGAAAAAATCGAATGCAACTACACAAGAACTTGTCTGTAACTATCGTTCGGAATCAGTTTTGCGCAGTGTTAACTGAAAAATGGCTATCTGACTCATACGGAGTCCATTTTGGCTGCACAAGTAGTCAAGACGTTTGTGACGACCAAATGTTTCAAAGAATTCTTTCGTAGTGAACTTTGGGAGAAATTTTCTTAAGGAGTTCGTTCAGAAACTTGTATAGAAACTTCCTTAATGAGCACTTGACAAACAAATTTCGAGAACATACAAAAAGTCCCAGCTATGGACCTAGTGCATCATCGTAACTGAGGTCTCTCGCATTTGCCTACTAGTAATTGGATCTCATATGGAGATGTTTAGTGAATTAGAATGGAAAAAATTGAATGCAACTACACAAGAACTAGTGTGTAACTGTCGTTCAGAATTAGTTTTGTGCAGTGTTAACTGAAACATGGATATATGACTCATACGAAGTCCGTTTTCGCTCCACAACAGTCAAAACGTTTGTGACGACCAGATGCTTCAAAGGATTCTTTCATAGGGAAATTTTGGAGAACTTTTCTTAAGGAGTTCGTTCAGAAACTTGTTTATAATCTTTCTTAATGAGCACTCGACAAACGCATTTCGAGAACATACACAAAGTCCCAGCTATGGACCTTGTGCATCATCATAACTGAGGTCTCTTGCATTTCCCTACAAGTAATTGTATCTCATATGGAGATGTTTAGTGAAGTAGAATGGAAAACATCGAATGCAACTACACAAGAACTAGTGTGTAACTATCGTTCGGAATCAGTTTTGTGCAGTGTTAACTGAAACATGGATATCTGACTCATACGGAGTCTGATTTGGCTCCACAAGTAGTCAAAACGTTTGTGATAAACCAGATGCTTCAAAGGATTCTTTCATATGGAACTTTTGGAGAACTTTTCTTCAGGAGTTCGTTCAGAAACTTATATAGAAACTTTCTTAATGAGCACTCGAAAACGCATTTCGAGAACATACACAAAGTCCCAACTATGGACCTAGTGCATCATCATAACTGAGGTCTCTTGCATTTCCCTACAAGTAATTGGATCTCATATGGAGATGTTTAGTGAAGTAGAATGGAAAAAATCGAATGCAACTACACAAGAACTAGTCTGTAACTTTCGTTCGGAATCAGTTTTGCGCAGTGTTATTTTAAGATGGATATCTGAGTCATACGGAGTCCGTTTTGGCTCCACAAGTAGTCAAAACGTTTGTGACGACCAGATGCTTCAAAGTATTCTTTCATAGGGAACTTTTGGAGAACTTTTCTGAAGTAGTTCGTTCAGAAACTTGTATAGAAACTTTCTTAATGAGTACTCGACAAACGCATTTCGAGAACATACACAAAGTCCCAGCTATGGACCTAGTGCATCATCATAACCGAGGTCTCTTGCATCTCCCTACAAGTAATTGGATCTCATATGGAGATGTTTAGTGAAGTAGAATGGAAAAATCGAATGCAACTACACAAGAACTAGTCTGTAACTGTCGTTCGGAATCAGTTTTGCGCAGTGTTAACTGAAACATGGATATCTGACTCATACGGAGTCCGTTTTGGCTCCACAAGTAGTCAAAACTTTTGTGATGACCTGATGCTTCAAAGTATTCTTTCATAGGGAACTTTTTGATAACTTTTCTTAAGGAGTTCATTCAGAAACTTGTATAGAAACTTCCTTAATGAGCACTCGACAAACGCATTTCTCGAATATACACAAAGTCCCAGCTATGGACCTAGTGCATCATCATAACTGTGGTCTCTCGCATTTGCTTACTAGTAATTGGATCTCATATGGAGATGTTTAGTGAAGTAGAATGGAAAAAATCGAATGCAACTACACAAGAACTAGTCTGCAACTTTCGTTCGGAATCAAATTTGCGCAGTGTTAACTGAAACATGGCTATCTGACTCGTACGGAGTCCGTTTTGGCTCCACAAATAGTCAAGACGTTTGTGACGACCAGATGCTTCAAAGGATTCTTTCGTAGGGAACTTTTGGAGAACTTTTCTTAAGGAGTTCGTTCAAAAACTTGTATAGAAACTTCCTTAATGAGCACTCGACAAACGCATTTCGAGAACATACACAAAGTCCCAGCAATGGACCTAGTGCATCATCGTAACTGAGGTCTCTCGCATTTGCCTACTAGTAATTGGATCTCATATGGAGATGTTTAGTGAAGTAGAATGGAAAAATCGAATGCAACTACACAAGAACTGGTCTGTAAGTGTCGTTGGGAATCAGTTTTGTGCAGTGTTAACTGAAACATGGATATCTGACTCATACGGAGTCCGTTTTCGCTCCACAACAGTCAAAACGTTTTAGATGACCAGATGCTTCGAATGATTCTTTCATAGGGAACTTTTGGAGAACTTTTCTTAAGGAGTTCGTTCAGAAACTTGTATAGAAACTTTCTTAATGAGCACTCGACAAACGCATTTCGAGAACATACACAAATTCGCAGCTATGGACCTAGTGCATCATCATAACTAAGGTCTCTTGCATTTGCCTACAAGTAATTGGATCTCATATGGAGATGTTTAGTGAAGTAGAATGGAAAAAATCGAATGCAACTACACAAGGACTTGTCTGTAACTGTCGTTCGGAATCAGTTTTGCGCAGTGTTAACTGAAACATGGCTATCTGACTCATACGGAGTCCATTTTGGCTCCGCAAGTAGTCAAGACTTTGTGACGACCAAATGCTTCAAAGAATTCTTTCGTAGCGAACTTTTGGAGAAATTTTCTTAAGGAGTTCGTTCAAAAACTTGTATAGAAACTTCCTTAATGAGCACTCGACAAACGCATTTTGAGAACATACACAAAGTCCCAGCTATGGACCTAATGCATCATCATAACTGAGGTCTCTCGCATTTGCCTACTAGTAATTGGATCTCATATGGAGATGTTTAGTGAAGTTGAATGGAAAAAATCGAATGCAACTACACAAGAACTAGTGTGTAACTGTCGTTCGGAATTAGTTTTGTGCAGGGTTAACTGAAACATGGATACCTGACTCATACGAAGTCCGTTTTCGCTCCACGACAGTCAACATGTTTGTGACGACCAGATGCTTCAAAGGATTCTTTCATAGGGAAATTTTGGAGAACTTTTCTTAAGGAGTTCATTCAGAAACTTGTATATAAACTTTCTTAATGAGCACTCGACAAACGCATTTCGAGAACACACACAAAGTCCCAGCTATGGACCTAGTGCATCATCATAACCGAGGTCTCTTGCATTTCCCTACAAGTAATTGGATCTCATATGGAGATGTTTAGTCAAGTAGAATGGAAAAAATCGAATGCAACTACACAAGAACTAGTCTGTAACTGTCGTTCGGAATCAGTTTTGCGCAGTGTTATTTTAAGATGGATATCTGACTCATACGGAGTCCGTGTTGGCTCCACAAGTAGTCAAAACGTTTGTGATGACCAGATGCTTCAATGTATTCTTTCATAGGGTACTTTTGGAGAACTTTTCTTAAGGAGTTCGTTCAGAAACTTGTAAAGAAACTTTCTTAATGAGCACTCGACAAACGCATTTTGAGAACATACACAAAGTCCCAGCTATGGACCTAGTGCATCATCATACCCGAGGTCTCTTGAATCTCCCTACAAGTAATTGGATCTCATATGGAGATGTTTAGTGAAGTAGAATGGAAAAAATCGAATGCAACTACACAAGAACTAGTCTGTAACTGAAACATGGATATCTGACTCATACGGAGTCCGTTTTGGCTCCACAAGTAGTCAAAACTTTAGTGACAACCAGATCCTTCAAAGGATTCTTTCATAGGGAACTTTTGGAGAACTTTTCTTAAGGAGTTCGTTCAAAAACTTGTATAGAAACTTCCTTAATGAGCACTCGACAAACAAATTTCGAGAACATACAAAAAGTCCCAGCTATGGACCTAGTGCATCATCATAACTGAGGTCTCTCGCATTTGCCTACTAGTAATTGGATCTCATATGGAGATGTTTAGTGAAGTAGAATGGAAAAAATCGAATGCAACTACACAAGAACTAGTGTGTAACTGTCGTTCGGAATTAGTTTTGTGCAGTGTTAACTGAAACATGGATATATGACTCATATGAAGTCCGTTTTTGCTCCACAACAGTCAAAACGTTTGTGACGACCAGATGCTTCAAAGGATTCTTTCATAGGGAAGATTTGGAGGACTTTTATTAAGGAGTTCGTTCAGAAACTTGTATATAAACTTTCTTAATGAGCAGTCGACAAACGCATTTCGAGAACATACACAAAGTCCCAGCTATGGACCTTGTGCATCATCATAACTGAGGTCTCTTGCATTTCCCTACAAGTAGTTGTATCTCATATGGAGATGTTTAGTGAAGTAGAATGGAAAACATCGAATGCAACTACACAAGAACTAGTCTGTAACTATCGTTCGGAATCAGTTTTGTGTAGTGTTAACTGAAACATGGATATCTGACTCATACGGAGTCCGATTTGGCTCCACAAGTAGTCAAAACATTTGTGATAAACCAGATGCTTCAATGGATTCTTTCATACGGAACTTTTGGAGAACTTTTCTTAAGGAGTTCGTTCAGAAACTTGTATAGAAACTTTCTTAATGAGCACTCGAAAAACGCATTTCGAGAACATACACAAAGTCCCAGCTATGGACCTAGTGCATCATCATAACTTAGGTCTCTTGCATTTCCCTACAAGTAATTGGATCTCATATGGAGATGTTTAGTGAAGTAGAATGGAAAAAATCGAATGCAACTACACAAGAACTAGTCTGTAACTGTCGTTCGGAATCAGTTTTGCGCAATGTTATTTTAAGATGGATATCTGACTCATACGGAGTCCGTTTTGGCTCCACAAGTAGTCAAAACGTTTGTGACGACCAGATGCTTCGAAGTATTCTTTCATAGGGAACTTTTGGAGAACTTTTCTTAAGAAGTTCGTTCAGAAACTTGTATAGAAACTTTCTTAATGAGTACTCGACAAACGCATTTCGAGAACATACACAAAGTCCCAGCTATGGACCTAGTGCATCATCATAACCGAGGTCTCTTGCATCTCCCTACAAGTAATTGGATCTCATATGGAGATGTTTAGTGAAGTAGAATGGAAAAATCGAATGCAACTACACAAGAACTAGTCTGTAACTGTCGTTCGGAATCAGTTTTGCGCAGTGTTAACTGAAACATGGATATCTGACTCATACGGAGTCCGTTTTGGCTCCACAAGTAGTCAAAACTTTTGTGACAACCTGATGCTTCAAAGTATTCTTTCATAGGGAACTTTTGGATAACTTTTCTTAAGGAGTTCGTTCAGAAACTTGTATAGAAACTTCCTTAATGAGCACTCGACAAACGCATTTCTCGAATATACACAAAGTCCCAGCTATAGACCTAGTGCATCATCATAACTGAGGTCTCTCGCATTTGCCTACTAGTAATTGGATCTCAAATGGAGATGTTTAGTGAAGTAGAATGGAAAAAATCGAATGCAACTACACAAGAACTAGTCTGTAACTGTCGTTCGGAATCAGTTTTAAGCAGTGTTAACTGAAACATGGCTATCTGACTCGTACGGAGTCCGTTTTGGCTCCACAAGTAGTCAAGACGTTTGTGACGACCAGATGCTTCAAAGGATTCTTT